>NW_026599497.1:600000-859286 GCF_023634085.1 Falco cherrug | reverse complement strand
AAATGTTCCAAACACACCCCCTGCACAACTCCACCGGGGAAGGTGCCAGACAGGAGTTCTCCTGGTAGTTTTTACATTGCTCCGGTAGGCATCTGAAAGACACCACAAAAAGTTGTTCTACCTGCTTTCTGGGCTGAGATGGGGAACCGCTGAATTTTGGAGTCGGCCGGTGACAAAATGTTCCAAACACACCCCATGCACAACTCCACCGGGGAAGGTGCCAGGCAGGAGTTCTCCTGGTAGTATTTACACTACCTTGGTAGGCATTTGAAAGACACCACAAAAGTTGTTCCACCTGCTTTCTGGGCTGAGATGGGGAACCGCTGAATTTTGGAGTCGGCTGGTGACAAAATGTTCCAAAACACACCCCCTGCACAACTCCACCGGGGAAGGTGCCAGACAGGAGTTCTCTTGGTAGTTTTTACACTACCTTGGTAGGCATCTGAAAGACACCACAAAAGTTGTTCTACCTGCTTTCTGGGCTGAGATGGGGAAACGCTGAATTTTGGAGTCGGCTGGTGACAAAATGTTCCAAACACACCCCCTGCACAACTCCACCGGGGAAGGTGCCAGACAGGAGTTCTCCTGGTAGTTTTTTACACTACCTTGGTAGGCATCTAAAAGACACCACAAAAAGTTGTTCTACCTCCTTTCTGGGCTGAGATGGGGAACCGCTGAATTTTGGAGTCGGCCGGTGACAAAATGTTCCAAAGACACCCCATGCCAACTCCACCGGGGAAGGTGCCAGACAAGCGTTCTCTTGATAGTTTTTACACTACTTGGTAGGCATCTAAAAGACACCACAAAAGTTGTTCTACCTGCTTTCTGGCTGAGATGGGGAAACGCTGAATTTTGGAGTCGGCTGGTGACAAAAATGTTCCAAACACACACCCATGCACAACTCCACCGGGGAAGGTGCCAGACAGGAGTTCTCCTGGTAGTTTTTACATTGCTCCGGTAGGCATCAAAAGGACACCACAAAAGTTGTTCTACCTGCTTTCTGGGCTGAGATGGGGAATCGCTGAATTTTGGACTCGGCCGGTGACAAAATGTTCCAAACACACCCCCTGCACAACTCCACCGGGGAAGGTGCCAGACAGGAGTTCTCTTAGTAGTTTTTACGCTACCTTGGTAGGCAGCTGAAAGGCACCACAAAAGTTGTTCTACCTGCTTTCTGGGCTGAGATGGGAACCGCTGAA
The DNA here is from genome assembly GCF_023634085.1 of Falco cherrug. Taxonomy (NCBI): domain Eukaryota; kingdom Metazoa; phylum Chordata; class Aves; order Falconiformes; family Falconidae; genus Falco; species Falco cherrug. The sequence goes on along the minus strand of NW_026599497.1, from coordinate 858,087 downwards.
TTTTGGAGTCGGCTGGTGACAAAATGTTCCAAAAACACCCCATGCACAACTCCACCGGGGAAGGTGCCAGACAGGAGTTCTCTTGGTAGTTTTTACACTACCTTGGTAGGCATCTAAAAGACACCACAAAAGTTGTTCTACCTGCTTTCTGGGCTGAGATGGGGAAACGCTGAATTTTGGAGTCGGCTGGTGACAAAATGTTCCAAACACACCCCATGCACAACTCCACCGGGGAAGGTGCCAGACAGGAGTTCTCCTGGTAGTTTTTACATTGCTCCGGTAGGCATCTGAAAGACACCACAAAGTTGTGCTATCTGCTTTCTGGGCTGAGATGGGGAATCGCTGAATTTTGGACTCGGCCGGTGACAAAATGTTCCAAAGACACCCCATGCACAACTCCACCGGGGAAGGTGCCAGACAAGCGTTCTCTTGATAGTTTTTACACTACCTTGGTAGGCATCTAAAAGACACCACAAAAGTTGTTCTACCTGCTTTCTGGGCTGAGATGGGGAACCGCTGAATTTTGGAGTCGCCCGGTGACAAAATGTTCCAAACACACCCCCTGCACAACTCCACCGGGGAAGGTGCCAGACAGGAGTTCTCCTGGTAGTTTTTACATTGCTCCGGTAGGCATCTGAAAGACACCACAAAAGTTGTTCTACTGCTTTCTGGGCTGAGATGGGGAACCGCTGAATTTTGGAGTCGGCCGGTGACAAAATGTTCCAAACACAACCCCCTGCACAACTCCACCGGGGAAGGTGCCAGACAGGAGTTCTCTTAGTAGTTTTTACACTACCTTGGTAGGCATCAAAAAGACACCACAAAAGTTGTTCTACCTGCTTTCTGGGCTGAGATGGGGAACCGCTGAATTTTGGAGTCGGCGGTGACAAAATGTTCCAAACACACCCCCTGCACAACTCCACCGGGGAAGGTGCCAGACAGGAGTTCTCCTGGTAGTTTTTACATTGCTCCGGTAGGCATCTGAAAGACACCACAAAAGTTGTTCTATCTGCTTTCTGGGCTGAGATGGGGAATCGCTGAATTTTGGACTCGGCCGGTGACAAAATGTTCCAAAGACACCCCATGCACAACTCCACCGGGGAAGGTGCCAGACAGGAGTTCTCTTGATAGTTTTTACACTACCTTGGTAGGCATCTAAAAGACACCACAAAAGTTGTTCCACCTGCTTTCTGGGCTGAGATGGGGAACCGCTGAATTTTGGAGTCGGCTGGTGACAAAATGTTCCAAACACACCCCCTGCACAACTCCACCGGGGAAGGTGCCAGACAGGAGTTCTCCTGGTAGTTTTTACATTGCTCCGGTAGGCATCTGAAAGACACCACAAAAGTTGTTCTACCTGCTTTCTGGGCTGAGATGGGGAACCGCTGAATTTTGGACTCGGCGGTGACAAAATGTTCCAAACACACCCCATGCACAACTCCACCGGGGAAGGTGCCAGACAGGAGTTCTCTTAGTAGTTTTTACACTACCTTGGTAGGCAGCTGAAAGGCACCACAAAAGTTGTTCTATCTGCTTTCTGGGCTGAGATGGGGAATCGCTGAATTTTGGACTCGGCCGGTGACAAAATGTTCCAAACACACCCCCTGCACAACTCCACCGGGGAAGGTGCCAGACAGGAGTTCTCCTGGTAGTTTTTACATTGCTCCGGTAGGCATCTGAAAGACACCACAAAGTTGTTCTACCTGCTTTCTGGGCTGAGATGGGGAACCGCTGAATTTTGGACTCGGCCGGTGACAAAATGTTCCAAACACACCCCATGCACAACTCCACCGGGGAAGGTGCCAGACAGGAGTTCTCTTGGTAGTTTTTACACTACCTTGGTAGGCATCTGAAAGACACCACAAAAGTTGTTCTACCTGCTTTCTGGGCTGAGATGGGGAAACTATGAATTTTGGAGTCGGCTGGTGACAAAATGTTCCAAACACACCCCCTGCACAACTCCACCGGGGAAGGTGCCAGACAGGAGTTCTCCTGGTAGTTTTTACACTACCTTGGTAGGCATCTAAAAGACACCACAAAAGTTGTTCTACCTGCTTTCTGGGCTGAGATGGGGAAACCGCTGAATTTTGGAGTCGGCTGGTGACAAAATGTTCCAAAGACACCCCATGCACAACTCCACCGGGGAAGGTGCCAGACAAGCGTTCTCTTGATAGTTTTTACACTACCTTGGTAGGCATCTAAAAGACACCACAAAAGTTGTTCTACCTGCTTTCTGGGCTGAGATGGGAAACGCTGAATTTTGAGTCGGCTGGTGACAAAATGTTCCAAAGACACCCCCTGCACAACTCCACCGGGGAAGGTGCCAGACAGGAGTTCTCCTGGTAGTTTTTACATTGCTCCGGTAGGCATCAAAAGGACACCACAAAAGTTGTTCTACCTGCTTTCTGGGCTGAGATGGGGAATCGCTGAATTTTGGACTCGGCCGGTGACAAAATGTTCCAAAGACACCCCCTGCACAAACTCCACCGGGGAAGGTGCCAAGACAGGAGTTCTCTTAGTAGTTTTTACGCTACCTTGGTAGGCAGCTGAAAGGCACCACAAAAGTTGTTCTACCTGCTTTCTGGGCTGAGATGGGGAACCGCTGAATTTTGGAGTCGGCTGGTGACAAAATGTTCCAAAGACACCCCATGCACAACTGCAACCGGGGAAGGTGCCAGACAGGAGTTCTCCTGGTAGTTTTTACATTGCTCCGGTAGGCATCTAAAAGACACCACAAAAGTTGTTCTACCTGCTTTCTGGGCTGAGATGGGGAAACGCTGAATTTTGGAGTCGGCTGGTGACAAAATGTTCCAAACACACCCCATGCACACTCACCGGGGAAGGTGCCAGACAGGAGTTCTCCTGGTAGTTTTTACATTGCTCCGGTAGGCATCTGAAAGACACCACAAAAGTTGTTCTTCCTGCTTTCTGGGCTGAGATGGGGAATCGCTGAATTTTGGACTCGGCCGGTGACAAAATGTTCCAAAGACACCCCATGCACAACTCCACCGGGGAAGGTGCCAGACAAGCGTTCTCTTGATAGTTTTTACACTACCTTGGTAGGCATCTAAAAGACACCACAAAAGTTGTTCTACCTGCTTTCTGGGCTGAGATGGGGAACCGCTGAAATTTTGGAGTCGCCCGGTGACAAAATGTTCCAAACACACCCCCTGCACAACTCCACCGGGGAAGGTGCCAGACAGGAGTTCTCCTGGTAGTTTTTACATTGCTCCGGTAGGCATCTGAAAGACACCACAAAAGTTGTTCTACCTGCTTTCTGGGCTGAGATGGGGAAACGCTGAATTTTGGAGTCGGCCGGTGACAAAATGTTCCAAAACACACCCCCTGCACAACTCCACCGGGGAAGGTGCCAGACAGGAGTTCTCTTAGTAGTTTTTTACACTACCTTGGTAGGCATCTAAAAGACACCACAAAAGTTGTTCTACCTGCTTTCTGGGCTGAGATGGGGAACCGCTGAATTTTGGAGTCGGCCGGTGACAAAATGTTCCAAACACACCCCCTGCACAACTCCACCGGGGAAGGTGCCAGACAGGAGTTCTCCTGGTAGTTTTTACATTGCTCCGGTAGGCATCTGAAAGACACCACAAAAGTTGTTCTACCTGCTTTCTGGGCTGAGATGGGGAACCGCTGAATTTTGGAGTCGGCCGGTGACAAAATGTTCCAAAGACACCCCCCTGCACAACTCCACCGGGGAAGGTGCCAGACAGGAGTTCTCTTAGTAGTTTCTACGCTACCTTGGTAGGCAGCTGAAAGGCACCACAAAAGTTGTTCTACCTGCTTTCTGGGCTGAGATGGGGAACCACTGAATTTTGGAGTCGGCTGGTGACAAAATGTTCCAAACACACCCCCTGCACAACTCCACCGGGGAAGGTGCCAGACAGGAGTTCTCTTATTAGTTTTTACACTACCTTGGTAGGCAGCTGAAAGGCAGCACAAAAGTTGTTCTACCTGCTTTCTGGGCTGAGATGGGGAAACGCTGAATTTTGGACTCGGCTGGTGACAAAATGTTCCAAACACACCCCCTGCACAACTCCACCGGGGAAGGTGCCAGACAGGAGTTCTCCTGGTAGTTTTTACATTGCTCCGGTAGGCATCTGAAAGACACCACAAAAGTTGTTCTACCTGCTTTCTGGGCTGAGATGGGGAACCGCTGAATTTTGGAGTCGGCCGGTGACAAAATGTTCCAAACACACCCCATGCACAACTCCACCGGGGAAGGTGCCAAGCAGAAGTTCTCCTGGTAGTTTTTACACTACCTTGGTAGGCATTTGAAAGACACCACAAAAGTTGTTCCACCTGCTTTCTGGGCTGAGATGGGGAACCGCTGAATTTTGGAGTCGGCTGGTGACAAAATGTTCCAAACACACCCCCTGCACAACTCCACCGGGGAAGGTGCCAGGCAGGAGTTCTCCTGGTAGTTTTTACATTGCTCCGGTAGGCATCTGAAAGACACCACAAAAGTTGTTCTACCTGCTTTCTGGGCTGAGATGGGGAATCGCTGAATTTTGGACTCGGCCGGTGACAAAATGTTCCAAAGACACCCCATGCACAACTCCACCGGGGAAGGTGCCAGGCAGGAGTTCTCTTAGTAGTTTTTACGCTACCTTGGTAGGCAGCTGAAAGGCACCACAAAAGTTGTTCTACCTGCTTTCTGGGCTGAGATGGGGAAACGCTGAATTTTGGAGTCGGCCGGTGACAAAATGTTCCAAACACACCCCATGCACAACTCCACCGGGGAAGGTGCCAGACAGGAGTTCTCCTGGTAGTTTTTACACTACCTTGGTAGGCATTTGAAAGGCACCACAAAAGTTGTTCTACCTGCTTTCTGGGCTGAGATGGGGAACCGCTGAATTTTGGAGTCGGCTGGTGACAAAATGTTCCAAACACACCCCATGCACAACTCCACCGGGGAAGGTGCCAGACAGGAGTTCTCTTGGTAGTTTTTACACTACCTTGGTAGGCATCTAAAAGACACCACAAAAGTTGTTCTACCTGCTTTCTGGGCTGAGATGGGGAAACGCTGAATTTTGGAGTCGGCCGGTGACAAAATGTTCCAAACACACCCCCTGCACAACTCCACCGGGGAAGGTGCCAGACAGGAGTTCTCTTGGTAGTTTCTACACTACCTTGGTAGGCATTTGAAAGGCACCACAAAAGTTGTTCTACCTGCTTTCTGGGCTGAGATGGGGAACCGCTGAATTTTGGACTCGGCTGGTGACAAAATGTTCCAAACACACCCCATGCACAACTGCACCGGGGAAGGTGCCAGACAGGAGTTCTCCTGGTAGTTTTTACATTGCTCCGGTAGGCATCTGAAAGGCAGCACAAAAGTTGTTCTACCTGCTTTCTGGGCTGAGATGGGGAATCGCTGAATTTTGGACTCGGCCGGTGACAAAATGTTCCAAAGACACCCCATGCACAACTCCACCGGGGAAGGTGCCAGACAAGCGTTCTCTTGATAGTTTTTACACTACCTTGGTAGGCATCTAAAAGACACCACAAAAGTTGTTCTACCTGCTTTCTGGGCTGAGATGGGGAAACGCTGAATTTTGGAGTCGGCTGGTGACAAAATGTTCCAAACACAACCCCTGCACAACTCCACCGGGGAAGGTGCCAGACAGGAGTTCTCCTGGTAGTTTTTACATTGCTCCGGTAGGCATCTGAAAGACACCACAAAAGTTGTTCTACCTGCTTTCTGGGCTGAGATGGGGAACCGCTGAATTTTGGACTCGGCCGGTGACAAAATGTTCCAAACACACCCCATGCACAACTCCACCGGGGAAGGTGCCAGACAGGAGTTCTCTTAGTAGTTTTTACACTACCTTGGTAGGCAGCTGAAAGGCACCACAAAAGTTGTTCTATCTGCTTTCTGGGCTGAGATGGGGAATCGCTGAATTTTGGACTCGGCCGGTGACAAAATGTTCCAAACACACCCCCTGCACAACTCCACCGGGGAAGGTGCCAGACAGGAGTTCTCCTGGTAGTTTTTACATTGCTCCGGTAGGCATCTGAAAGACACCACAAAAGTTGTTCTACCTGCTTTCTGGGCTGAGATGGGGAACCGCTGAATTTTGGAGTCGGCCGGTGACAAAATGTTCCAAACACACCCCATGCACAACTCCACCGGGGAAGGTGCCAGGCAGGAGTTCTCCTGGTAGTATTTACACTACCTTGGTAGGCATTTGAAAGACACCACAAAAGTTGTTCCACCTGCTTTCTGGGCTGAGATGGGGAAACGCTGAATTTTGGAGTCGGCTGGTGACAAAATGTTCCAAACACACCCCCTGCACAACTCCACCGGGGAAGGTGCCAGGCAGGAGTTCTCCTGGTAGTTTTTACATTGCTCCGGTAGGCGTCAAAAGGACACCACAAAAGTTGTTCTACCTGCTTTCTGGGCTGAGATGGGGAACCGCTGAATTTTGGAGTCGGCCGGTGACAAAATGTTCCAAACACACCCCCTGCACAACTCCACCGGGGAAGGTGCCAGACAGGAGTTCTCTTGGTAGTTTTTACACTACCTTGGTAGGCATCTGAAAGACACCACAAAAGTTGTTCTACCTGCTTTCTGGGCTGAGATGGGGAACCGCTGAATTTTGGAGTCGGCTGGTGACAAAATGTTCCAAACACACCCCCTGCACAACTCCACCGGGGAAGGTGCCATACAGGAGTTCTCTTGGTAGTTTTTACACTACCTTGGTAGGCATCTGAAAGACACCACAAAAGTTGTTCTATCTGCTTTCTGGGCTGAGATGGGGAACCGCTGAATTTTGGAGTCGGCCGGTGACAAAATGTTCCAAAGACACCCCATGCACAACTCCACCGGGGAAGGTGCCAGACAAGCGTTCTCTTGATAGTTTTTACACTACCTTGGTAGGCATCTAAAAGACACCACAAAAGTTGTTCTACCTGCTTTCTGGGCTGAGATGGGGAAACGCTGAATTTTGGAGTCGGCTGGTGACAAAATGTTCCAAACACACCCCCTGCACAACTCCACCGGGGAAGGTGCCAGACAGGAGTTCTCCTGGTAGTTTTTACATTGCTCCGGTAGGCATCAAAAGGACACCACAAAAGTTGTTCTACCTGCTTTCTGGGCTGAGATGGGGAATCGCTGAATTTTGGACTCGGCCGGTGACAAAATGTTCCAAAGACACCCCCTGCACAACTCCACCGGGGAAGGTGCCAGACAGGAGTTCTCTTAGTAGTTTTTACGCTACCTTGGTAGGCAGCTGAAAGGCACCACAAAAGTTGTTCTACCTGCTTTCTGGGCTGAGATGGGGAACCGCTGAATTTTGGAGTCGGCTGGTGACAAAATGTTCCAAAAACACCCCATGCACAACTCCACCGGGGAAGGTGCCAGACAGGAGTTCTCTTGGTAGTTTTTACACTACCTTGGTAGGCATCTAAAAGACACCACAAAAGTTGTTCTACCTGCTTTCTGGGCTGAGATGGGGAAACGCTGAATTTTGGAGTCGGCTGGTGACAAAATGTTCCAAACACACCCCCTGCACAACTCCACCGGGGAAGGTGCCAGACAGGAGTTCTTCTGGTAGTTTTTACATTGCTCCGGTAGGCATCTGAAAGACACCACAAAAGTTGTGCTATCTGCTTTCTGGACTGAGATGGGGAATCGCTGAATTTTGGACTCGGCCGGTGACAAAATGTTCCAAAGACACCCCATGCACAACTCCACCGGGGAAGGTGCCAGACAGGAGTTCTCTTGATAGTTTTTACACTACCTTGGTAGGCATCTAAAAGACACCACAAAAGTTGTTCTACCTGCTTTCTGGGCTGAGATGGGGAAACGCTGAATTTTGGAGTCGGCCGGTGACAAAATGTTCCAAACACACCCCCTGCACAACTCCACCGGGGAAGGTGCCAGACAGGAGTTCTCCTGGTAGTTTTTACATTGCTCCGGTAGGCATCTGAAAGACACCACAAAAGTTGTTCTACCTGCTTTCTGGGCTGAGATGGGGAAACGCTGAATTTTGGACTCGGCCGGTGACAAAATGTTCCAAACACACCCCCTGCACAACTCCACCGGGGAAGGTGCCAGACAGGAGTTCTCTTAGTAGTTTTTACACTACCTTGGTAGGCATCTAAAAGACACCACAAAAGTTGTTCTACCTGCTTTCTGGGCTGAGATGGGGAACCGCTGAATTTTGGAGTCGGCCGGTGACAAAATGTTCCAAAGACACCCCCTGCACAACTCCACCGGGGAAGGTGCCAGACAGGAGTTCTCCTGGTAGTTTTTACATTGCTCCGGTAGGCATCTGAAAGACACCACAAAAGTTGTTCTACCTGCTTTCTGGGCTGAGATGGGGAACCGCTGAATTTTGGAGTCGGCCGGTGACAAAATGTTCCAAAGACACCCCCTGCACAACTCCACCGGGGAAGGTGCCAGACAGGAGTTCTCTTAGTTGTTTCTACGCTACCTTGGTAGGCAGCTGAAAGGCACCACAAAAGTTGTTCTACCTGCTTTCTGGGCTGAGATGGGGAACCACTGAATTTTGGAGTCGGCTGGTGACAAAATGTTCCAAACACACCCCCTGCACAACTCCACCGGGGAAGGTGCCAGACAGGAATTCTCTTAGTAGTTTTTACACTACCTTGGTAGGCAGCTGAAAGGCAGCACAAAAGTTGTTCTACCTGCTTTCTGGGCTGAGATGGGGAACCGCTGAATTTTGGAGTCGGCCGGTGACAAAATGTTCCAAAGACACCCCCTGCACAACTCCACCGGGGAAAGTGCCAGACAGGAGTTCTCTTAGTAGTTTCTACGCTACCTTGGTAGGCAGCTGAAAGGCACCACAAAAGTTGTTCTACCTGCTTTCTGGGCTGAGATGGGGAACCACTGAATTTTGGAGTCGGCTGGTGACAAAATGTTCCAAACACACCCCCTGCACAACTCCACCGGGGAAGGTGCCAGACAGGAATTCTCTTAGTAGTTTTTACACTACCTTGGTAGGCAGCTGAAAGGCAGCACAAAAGTTGTTCTACCTGCTTTCTGGGCTGAGATGGGGAAACGCTGAATTTTGGACTCGGCTGGTGACAAAATGTTCCAAACACACCCCCTGCACAACTCCACCGGGGAAGGTGCCAGACAGGAGTTCTCCTGGTAGTTTTTACATTGCTCCGGTAGGCATCTGAAAGACACCACAAAAGTTGTTCTACCTGCTTTCTGGGCTGAGATGGGGAACCGCTGAATTTTGGAGTCGGCCGGTGACAAAATGTTCCAAACACACCCCATGCACAACTCCACCACGGAAGGTGCCAGACAGGAGTTCTCTTAGTAGTTTTTACACTACCTTGGTAGGCATTTGAAAGACACCACAAAAGTTGTTCCACCTGCTTTCTGGGCTGAGATGGGGAACCGCTGAATTTTGGAGTCGGCTGGTGACAAAATGTTCCAAACACACCCCCTGCACAACTCCACCGGGGAAGGTGCCAGGCAGGAGTTCTCCTGGTAGTTTTTACATTGCTCCGGTAGGCATCTGAAAGACACCACAAAAGTTGTTCTATCTGCTTTCTGGGCTGAGATGGGGAATCGCTGAATTTTGGACTCGGCCGGTGACAAAATGTTCCAAAGACACCCCATGCACAACTCCACCGGGGAAGGTGCCAGGCAGGAGTTCTCTTAGTAGTTTTTACGCTACCTTGGTAGGCAGCTGAAAGGCACCACAAAAGTTGTTCTACCTGCTTTCTGGGCTGAGATGGGGAAACGCTGAATTTTGGAGTCGGCCGGTGACAAAATGTTCCAAACACACCCCATGCACAACTCCACCGGGGAAGGTGCCAGACAGGAGTTCTCCTGGTAGTTTTTACACTACCTTGGTAGGCAGCTGAAAGGCACCACAAAAGTTGTTCTACCTGCTTTCTGGGCTGAGATGGGGAAACGCTGAATTTTGGAGTCGGCTGGTGACAAAATGTTCCAAACACACCCCCTGCACAACTCCACCAGGGAAGGTGCCAGACAGGAGTTCTCTTGGTAGTTTTTACACTACCTTGGTAGGCATCTAAAAGACACCACAAAAGTTGTTCTACCTGCTTTCTGGGCTGAGATGGGGAAACGCTGAGTTTTGGACTCGGCCGGTGACAAAATGTTCCAAACACACCCCATGCACAACTCCACCGGGGAAGGTGCCAGGCAGAAGTTCTCCTGGTAGTTTTTACACTACCTTGGTAGGCAGCTGAAAGGCAGCACAAAAGTTGTTCTACCTGCTTTCTGGGCTGAGATGGGGAAACGCTGAATTTTGGACTCGGCTGGTGACAAAATGTTCCAAACACACCCCCTGCACAACTCCACCGGGGAAGGTGCCAGACAGGAGTTCTCCTGGTAGTTTTTACATTGCTCCGGTAGGCATCTGAAAGACACCACAAAAGTTGTTCTATCTGCTTTCTGGGCTGAGATGGGGAACCGCTGAATTTTGGAGTCGGCCGGTGACAAAATGTTCCAAAGACACCCCATGCACAACTCCACCGGGGAAGGTGCCAGACAGGAGTTCTCTTGATAATTTTTACACTACCTTGGTAGGCATCTAAAAGACACCACAAAAGTTGTTCTACCTGCTTTCTGGGCTGAGATGGGGAAACGCTGAATTTTGGACTCGGCTGGTGGCAAAATGTTCCAAACACACCCCCTGCACAACTCCACCGGGGAAGGTGCCAGGCAGGAGTTCTCCTGGTAGTTTTTACATTGCTCCGGTAGGCATCTGAAAGACACCACAAAAGTTGTTCTACCTGCTTTCTGGGCTGAGATGGGGAACCGCTGAATTTTGGAGTCGGCCGTTGACAAAATGTTCCAAACACACCCCATGCACAACTCCACCGGGGAAGGTGCCAGGCAGGAGTTCTCCTGGTAGTTTTTACACTACCTTGGTAGGCATTTGAAAGACACCACAAAAGTTGTTCTACCTGCTTTCTGGGCTGAGATGGGGAAACGCTGAATTTTGGACTCGGCCGGTGACAAAATGTTCCAAAGACACCCCCTGCACAACTCCACCGGGGAAGGTGCCAGACAAGCGTTCTCTTGATAGTTTTTACACTACCTTGGTAGGCATCTAAAAGACACCACAAAAGTTGTTCTACCTGCTTTCTGGGCTGAGATGGGGAAACGCTGAATTTTGGACTCGGCTGGTGACAAAATGTTCCAAACACACCCCATGCACAACTCCACCGGGGAAGGTGCCAGGCAGGAGTTCTCCTGGTAGTTTTTACATTGCTCCGGTAGGCATCTGAAAGACACCACAAAAGTTGTTCTATCTGCTTTCTGGGCTGAGATGGGGAATCGCTGAATTTTGGACTCGGCCGGTGACAAAATGTTCCAAAGACACCCCATGCACAACTCCACCGGGGAAGGTGCCAGACAAGCGTTCTCTTGATAGTTTTTACACTACCTTGGTAGGCATCTAAAAGACACCACAAAAGTTGTTCTACCTGCTTTCTGGGCTGAGACGGGGAATCGCTGAATTTTGGACTCGGCCGGTGACAAAATGTTCCAAACACACCCCCTGCACAACTCCACCGGGGAAGATGCCAGACAGGAGTTCTCCTGGTAGTTTTTACATTGCTCCGGTAGGCATCTGAAAGACACCACAAAAGTTGTTCTACCTGCTTTCTGGGCTGAGATGGGGAACCGCTGAATTTTGGAGTCGGCCGTTGACAAAATGTTCCAAACACACCCCATGCACAACTCCACCGGGGAAGGTGCCAGGCAGGAGTTCTCCTGGTAGTTTTTACACTACCTTGGTAGGCATTTGAAAGACACCACAAAAGTTGTTCTACCTGCTTTCTGGGCTGAGATGGGGAAACGCTGAATTTTGGACTCGGCCGGTGACAAAATGTTCCAAAGACACCCCCTGCACAACTCCACCGGGGAAGGTGCCAGACAAGCGTTCTCTTGATAGTTTTTACACTACCTTGGTAGGCATCTAAAAGACACCACAAAAGTTGTTCTACCTGCTTTCTGGGCTGAGATGGGGAACCGCTGAATTTTGGAGTCGGCTGGTGACAAAATGTTCCAAACACACCCCCTGCACAACTCCACCGGGGAAGGTGCCAGACAGGAGTTCTCCTGGTAGTTTTTACATTGCTCCGGTAGGCATCTGAAAGACACCACAAAAGTTGTTCTACCTGCTTTCTGGGCTGAGATGGGGAAACGCTGAATTTTGGAGTCGGCCGGTGACAAAATGTTCCAAACACACCCCCTGCACAACTCCACCGGGGAAGGTGCCAGACAGGAGTTCTCTTGGTAGTTTTTACACTACCTTGGTAGGCATCTAAAAGACACCACAAAAGTTGTTCTACCTGCTTTCTGGGCTGAGATGGGGAAACGCTGAATTTTGGAGTCGGCCGGTGACAAAATGTTCCAAAGACACCCCCTGCACAACTCCACCGGGGAAGGTGCCAGACAGGAATTGTCTTAGTAGTATTTATACTACCTTGGTAGGCATTTGAAAGACACCACAAAAGTTGTTCCACCTGCTTTCTGGGCTGAGATGGGGAACCGCTGAATTTTGGACTCGGCTGGTGACAAAATGTTCCAAACACACCCCCTGCACAACTCCACCGGGGAAGGTGCCAGGCAGGAGTTCTCCTGGTAGTTTTTACATTGCTCCGGTAGGCATCTGAAAGACACCACAAAAGTTGTTCTATCTGCTTTCTGGGCTGAGATGGGGAATCGCTGAATTTTGGACTCGGCCGGTGACAAAATGTTCCAAACACACCCCCTGCACAACTCCACCGGGGAAGGTGCCAGACAGGAGTTCTCTTGGTAGTTTTTACGCTACCTTGGTAGGCAGCTGAAAGGCACCACAAAAGTTGTTCTACCTGCTTTCTGGGCTGAGATGGGGAACCGCTGAATTTTGGAGTCGGCTGGTGACAAAATGTTCCAAACACACCCCCTGCACAACTCCACCGGGGAAGGTGCCAGACAGGAGTTCTCCTGGTAGTTTTTACATTGCTCCGGTAGGCATCTGAAAGACACCACAAAAGTTGTTCTACCTGCTTTCTGGGCTGAGATGGGGAACCGCTGAATTTTGGAGTCGGCCGGTGACAAAATGTTCCAAACACACCCCATGCACAACTCCACCGGGGAAGGTGCCAGGCAGGAGTTCTCCTGGTAGTTTTTACACTACCTTGGTAGGCATTTGAAAGACACCACAAAAGTTGTTCTACCTGCTTTCTGGGCTGAGATGGGGAAACGCTGAATTTTGGACTCGGCCGGTGACAAAATGTTCCAAACACACCCCATGCACAACTCCACCGGGGAAGGTGCCAGACAAGCGTTCTCTTGATAGTTTTTACACTACCTTGGTAGGCATCTAAAAGACACCACAAAAGTTGTTCTACCTGCTTTCTGGGCTGAGATGGGGAACCGCTGAATTTTGGACTCGGCTGGTGACAAAATGTTCCAAACACACCCCCTGCACAACTCCACCGGGGAAGGTGCCAGACAGGAGTTCTCCTGGTAGTTTTTACATTGCTCCGGTAGGCATCTGAAAGACACCACAAAAGTTGTTCTACCTGCTTTCTGGGCTGAGATGGGGAACCGCTGAATTTTGGAGTCGGCCGGTGACAAAATGTTCCAAACACACCCCCTGCACAACTCCACCGGGGAAGGTGCCAGACAGGAGTTCTCCTGGTAGTTTTTACACTACCTTGGTAGGCATCTAAAAGACACCACAAAAGTTGTTCTACCTGCTTTCTGGGCTGAGATGGGGAAACGCTGAATTTTGGAGTCGGCCGGTGACAAAATGTTCCAAAGACACCCCCTGCACAACTCCACCGGGGAAGGTGCCAGACAGGAGTTCTCCTGGTAGTTTTTACACTACCTTGGTAGGCAGCTGAAAGGCAGCACAAAAGTTGTTCTACCTGCTTTCTGGGCTGAGATGGGGAACCGCTGAATTTTGGAGTCGGCCGGTGACAAAATGTTCCAAACACACCCCCTGCACAACTCCACCGGGGAAGGTGCCAGACAGGAGTTCTCCTGGTAGTTTTTACACTACCTTGGTAGGCAGCTGAAAGGCACCACAAAAGTTGTTCCACCTGCTTTCTGGGCTGAGATGGGGAACCGCTGAATTTTGGAGTCGGCTGGTGACAAAATGTTCCAAACACACCCCCTGCACAACTCCACCGGGGAAGGTGCCAGGCAGGAGTTCTCCTGGTAGTTTTTACATTGCTCCGGTAGGCATCTGAAAGACACCACAAAAGTTGTTCTATCTGCTTTCTGGGCTGAGATGGGGAATCGCTGAATTTTGGACTCGGCCGGTGACAAAATGTTCCAAAGAAACCCCCTGCACAACTCCACCGGGGAAGGTGCCAGACAGGAGTTCTCCTGGTAGTTTTTACATTGCTCCGGTAGGCATCTGAAAGACACCACAAAAGTTGTTCTACCTGCTTTCTGGGCTGAGATGGGGAACCGCTGAATTTTGGACTCGGCCGGTGACAAAATGTTCCAAACACACCCCCTGCACAACTCCACCGGGGAAGGTGCCAGACAGGAGTTCTCCTGGTAGTTTTTACATTGCTCCGGTAGGCATCAAAAGGACACCACAAAAGTTGTTCTACCTGCTTTCTGGGCTGAGATGGGGAACCGCTGAATTTTGGAGTCGGCCGGTGACAAAATGTTCCAAACACACCCCCTGCACAACTCCACCGGGGAAGGTGCCAGACAGGAGTTCTCTTGGTAGTTTTTACACTACCTTGGTAGGCATCTAAAAGACACCACAAAAGTTGTTCTATCTGCTTTCTGGGCTGAGATGGGGAAACGCTGAATTTTGGACTCGGCTGGTGACAAAATGTTCCAAACACACCCCCTGCACAACTCCACCGGGGAAGGTGCCAGGCAGGAGTTCTCCTGGTAGTTTTTACATTGCTCCGGTAGGCATCTGAAAGACACCACAAAAGTTGTTCTATCTGCTTTCTGGGCTGAGATGGGGAATCGCTGAATTTTGGACTCGGCCGGTGACAAAATGTTCCAAACACACCCCCTGCACAACTCCACCGGGGAAGGTGCCAGACAGGAGTTCTCTTAGTAGTTTTTACGCTACCTTGGTAGGCAGCTGAAAGGCACCACAAAAGTTGTTCTACCTGCTTTCTGGGCTGAGATGGGGAACCGCTGAATTTTGGAGTCGGCTGGTGACAAAATGTTCCAAACACACCCCCTGCACAACTCCACCGGGGAAGGTGCCAGACAGGAGTTCTCCTGGTAGTTTTTACATTGCTCCGGTAGGCATCTGAAAGACACCACAAAAGTTGTTCTACCTGCTTTCTGGGCTGAGATGGGGAACCGCTGAATTTTGGACTCGGCCGGTGACAAAATGTTCCAAACACACCCCCTGCACAACTCCACCGGGGAAGGTGCCAGGCAGGAGTTCTCCTGGTAGTTTTTACACTACCTTGGTAGGCATTTGAAAGACACCACAAAAGTTGTTCTACCTGCTTTCTGGGCTGAGATGGGGAAACGCTGAATTTTGGACTCGGCCGGTGACAAAATGTTCCAAACACACCCCATGCACAACTCCACCGGGGAAGGTGCCAGACAAGCGTTCTCTTGATAGTTTTTACACTACCTTGGTAGGCATCTAAAAGACACCACAAAAGTTGTTCTACCTGCTTTCTGGGCTGAGATGGGGAACCGCTGAATTTTGGACTCGGCTGGTGACAAAATGTTCCAAACACACCCCCTGCACAACTCCACCGGGGAAGGTGCCAGACAGGAGTTCTCCTGGTAGTTTTTACATTGCTCCGGTAGGCATCTGAAAGACACCACAAAAGTTGTTCTACCTGCTTTCTGGGCTGAGATGGGGAACCGCTGAATTTTGGAGTCGGCCGGTGACAAAATGTTCCAAACACACCCCCTGCACAACTCCACCGGGGAAGGTGCCAGACAGGAGTTCTCCTGGTAGTTTTTACACTACCTTGGTAGGCATCTAAAAGACACCACAAAAGTTGTTCTACCTGCTTTCTGGGCTGAGATGGGGAAACGCTGAATTTTGGACTCGGCCGGTGACAAAATGTTCCAAAGACACCCCCTGCACAACTCCACTGGGGAAGGTGCCAGACAGGAGTTCTCCTGGTAGTTTTTACACTACCTTGGTAGGCAGCTGAAAGGCAGCACAAAAGTTGTTCTACCTGCTTTCTGGGCTGAGATGGGGAACCGCTGAATTTTGGAGTCGGCCGGTGACAAAATGTTCCAAACACACCCCCTGCACAACTCCACCGGGGAAGGTGCCAGACAGGAGTTCTCCTGGTAGTTTTTACACTACCTTGGTAGGCAGCTGAAAGGCACCACAAAAGTTGTTCTACCTGCTTTCTGGGCTGAGATGGGGAACCGCTGAATTTTGGAGTCGGCTGGTGACAAAATGTTCCAAACACACCCCCTGCACAACTCCACCGGGGAAGGTGCCAGGCAGGAGTTCTCCTGGTAGTTTTTACATTGCTCCGGTAGGCATCTGAAAGACACCACAAAAGTTGTTCTACCTGCTTTCTGGGCTGAGACGGGGAATCGCTGAATTTTGGACTCGGCCGGTGACAAAATGTTCCAAACACACCCCCTGCACAACTCCACCGGGGAAGATGCCAGACAGGAGTTCTCCTGGTAGTTTTTACATTGCTCCGGTAGGCATCTGAAAGACACCACAAAAGTTGTTCTACCTGCTTTCTGGGCTGAGATGGGGAACCGCTGAATTTTGGAGTCGGCCGTTGACAAAATGTTCCAAACACACCCCATGCACAACTCCACCGGGGAAGGTGCCAGGCAGGAGTTCTCCTGGTAGTTTTTACACTACCTTGGTAGGCATTTGAAAGACACCACAAAAGTTGTTCTACCTGCTTTCTGGGCTGAGATGGGGAAACGCTGAATTTTGGACTCGGCCGGTGACAAAATGTTCCAAAGACACCCCCTGCACAACTCCACCGGGGAAGGTGCCAGACAAGCGTTCTCTTGATAGTTTTTACACTACCTTGGTAGGCATCTAAAAGACACCACAAAAGTTGTTCTACCTGCTTTCTGGGCTGAGATGGGGAACCGCTGAATTTTGGAGTCGGCTGGTGACAAAATGTTCCAAACACACCCCCTGCACAACTCCACCGGGGAAGGTGCCAGACAGGAGTTCTCCTGGTAGTTTTTACATTGCTCCGGTAGGCATCTGAAAGACACCACAAAAGTTGTTCTACCTGCTTTCTGGGCTGAGATGGGGAAACGCTGAATTTTGGAGTCGGCCGGTGACAAAATGTTCCAAACACACCCCCTGCACAACTCCACCGGGGAAGGTGCCAGACAGGAGTTCTCTTGGTAGTTTTTACACTACCTTGGTAGGCATCTAAAAGACACCACAAAAGTTGTTCTACCTGCTTTCTGGGCTGAGATGGGGAAACGCTGAATTTTGGAGTCGGCCGGTGACAAAATGTTCCAAAGACACCCCCTGCACAACTCCACCGGGGAAGGTGCCAGACAGGAATTGTCTTAGTAGTATTTATACTACCTTGGTAGGCATTTGAAAGACACCACAAAAGTTGTTCCACCTGCTTTCTGGGCTGAGATGGGGAACCGCTGAATTTTGGACTCGGCTGGTGACAAAATGTTCCAAACACACCCCCTGCACAACTCCACCGGGGAAGGTGCCAGGCAGGAGTTCTCCTGGTAGTTTTTACATTGCTCCGGTAGGCATCTGAAAGACACCACAAAAGTTGTTCTATCTGCTTTCTGGGCTGAGATGGGGAATCGCTGAATTTTGGACTCGGCCGGTGACAAAATGTTCCAAACACACCCCCTGCACAACTCCACCGGGGAAGGTGCCAGACAGGAGTTCTCTTGGTAGTTTTTACGCTACCTTGGTAGGCAGCTGAAAGGCACCACAAAAGTTGTTCTACCTGCTTTCTGGGCTGAGATGGGGAACCGCTGAATTTTGGAGTCGGCTGGTGACAAAATGTTCCAAACACACCCCCTGCACAACTCCACCGGGGAAGGTGCCAGACAGGAGTTCTCCTGGTAGTTTTTACATTGCTCCGGTAGGCATCTGAAAGACACCACAAAAGTTGTTCTACCTGCTTTCTGGGCTGAGATGGGGAACCGCTGAATTTTGGAGTCGGCCGGTGACAAAATGTTCCAAACACACCCCATGCACAACTCCACCGGGGAAGGTGCCAGGCAGGAGTTCTCCTGGTAGTTTTTACACTACCTTGGTAGGCATTTGAAAGACACCACAAAAGTTGTTCTACCTGCTTTCTGGGCTGAGATGGGGAAACGCTGAATTTTGGACTCGGCCGGTGACAAAATGTTCCAAACACACCCCATGCACAACTCCACCGGGGAAGGTGCCAGACAAGCGTTCTCTTGATAGTTTTTACACTACCTTGGTAGGCATCTAAAAGACACCACAAAAGTTGTTCTACCTGCTTTCTGGGCTGAGATGGGGAACCGCTGAATTTTGGACTCGGCTGGTGACAAAATGTTCCAAACACACCCCCTGCACAACTCCACCGGGGAAGGTGCCAGACAGGAGTTCTCCTGGTAGTTTTTACATTGCTCCGGTAGGCATCTGAAAGACACCACAAAAGTTGTTCTACCTGCTTTCTGGGCTGAGATGGGGAACCGCTGAATTTTGGAGTCGGCCGGTGACAAAATGTTCCAAACACACCCCCTGCACAACTCCACCGGGGAAGGTGCCAGACAGGAGTTCTCCTGGTAGTTTTTACACTACCTTGGTAGGCATCTAAAAGACACCACAAAAGTTGTTCTACCTGCTTTCTGGGCTGAGATGGGGAAACGCTGAATTTTGGAGTCGGCCGGTGACAAAATGTTCCAAAGACACCCCCTGCACAACTCCACTGGGGAAGGTGCCAGACAGGAGTTCTCCTGGTAGTTTTTACACTACCTTGGTAGGCAGCTGAAAGGCAGCACAAAAGTTGTTCTACCTGCTTTCTGGGCTGAGATGGGGAACCGCTGAATTTTGGAGTCGGCCGGTGACAAAATGTTCCAAACACACCCCCTGCACAACTCCACCGGGGAAGGTGCCAGACAGGAGTTCTCCTGGTAGTTTTTACACTACCTTGGTAGGCAGCTGAAAGGCACCACAAAAGTTGTTCCACCTGCTTTCTGGGCTGAGATGGGGAACCGCTGAATTTTGGAGTCGGCTGGTGACAAAATGTTCCAAACACACCCCCTGCACAACTCCACCGGGGAAGGTGCCAGGCAGGAGTTCTCCTGGTAGTTTTTACATTGCTCCGGTAGGCATCTGAAAGACACCACAAAAGTTGTTCTATCTGCTTTCTGGGCTGAGATGGGGAATCGCTGAATTTTGGACTCGGCCGGTGACAAAATGTTCCAAAGAAACCCCCTGCACAACTCCACCGGGGAAGGTGCCAGACAGGAGTTCTCCTGGTAGTTTTTACATTGCTCCGGTAGGCATCTGAAAGACACCACAAAAGTTGTTCTACCTGCTTTCTGGGCTGAGATGGGGAACCGCTGAATTTTGGACTCGGCCGGTGACAAAATGTTCCAAACACACCCCCTGCACAACTCCACCGGGGAAGGTGCCAGACAGGAGTTCTCCTGGTAGTTTTTACATTGCTCCGGTAGGCATCAAAAGGACACCACAAAAGTTGTTCTACCTGCTTTCTGGGCTGAGATGGGGAACCGCTGAATTTTGGAGTCGGCCGGTGACAAAATGTTCCAAACACACCCCCTGCACAACTCCACCGGGGAAGGTGCCAGACAGGAGTTCTCTTGGTAGTTTTTACACTACCTTGGTAGGCATCTAAAAGACACCACAAAAGTTGTTCTATCTGCTTTCTGGGCTGAGATGGGGAAACGCTGAATTTTGGACTCGGCTGGTGACAAAATGTTCCAAACACACCCCCTGCACAACTCCACCGGGGAAGGTGCCAGGCAGGAGTTCTCCTGGTAGTTTTTACATTGCTCCGGTAGGCATCTGAAAGACACCACAAAAGTTGTTCTATCTGCTTTCTGGGCTGAGATGGGGAATCGCTGAATTTTGGACTCGGCCGGTGACAAAATGTTCCAAACACACCCCCTGCACAACTCCACCGGGGAAGGTGCCAGACAGGAGTTCTCTTAGTAGTTTTTACGCTACCTTGGTAGGCAGCTGAAAGGCACCACAAAAGTTGTTCTACCTGCTTTCTGGGCTGAGATGGGGAACCGCTGAATTTTGGAGTCGGCTGGTGACAAAATGTTCCAAACACACCCCCTGCACAACTCCACCGGGGAAGGTGCCAGACAGGAGTTCTCCTGGTAGTTTTTACATTGCTCCGGTAGGCATCTGAAAGACACCACAAAAGTTGTTCTACCTGCTTTCTGGGCTGAGATGGGGAACCGCTGAATTTTGGAGTCGGCCGGTGACAAAATGTTCCAAACACACCCCCTGCACAACTCCACCGGGG
The DNA here is from genome assembly GCF_023634085.1 of Falco cherrug. Classification (NCBI taxonomy): domain Eukaryota; kingdom Metazoa; phylum Chordata; class Aves; order Falconiformes; family Falconidae; genus Falco; species Falco cherrug. Next base: position 837,669 of record NW_026599497.1, on the reverse strand, counting down.
AAGGTGCCAGGCAGGAGTTCTCCTGGTAGTTTTTACACTACCTTGGTAGGCATTTGAAAGACACCACAAAAGTTGTTCTACCTGCTTTCTGGGCTGAGATGGGGAAACGCTGAATTTTGGACTCGGCCGGTGACAAAATGTTCCAAACACACCCCATGCACAACTCCACCGGGGAAGGTGCCAGACAAGCGTTCTCTTGATAGTTTTTACACTACCTTGGTAGGCATCTAAAAGACACCACAAAAGTTGTTCTACCTGCTTTCTGGGCTGAGATGGGGAACCGCTGAATTTTGGACTCGGCTGGTGACAAAATGTTCCAAACACACCCCCTGCACAACTCCACCGGGGAAGGTGCCAGACAGGAGTTCTCCTGGTAGTTTTTACATTGCTCCGGTAGGCATCTGAAAGACACCACAAAAGTTGTTCTACCTGCTTTCTGGGCTGAGATGGGGAACCGCTGAATTTTGGAGTCGGCCGGTGACAAAATGTTCCAAACACACCCCCTGCACAACTCCACCGGGGAAGGTGCCAGACAGGAGTTCTCCTGGTAGTTTTTACACTACCTTGGTAGGCATCTAAAAGACACCACAAAAGTTGTTCTACCTGCTTTCTGGGCTGAGATGGGGAAACGCTGAATTTTGGACTCGGCCGGTGACAAAATGTTCCAAAGACACCCCCTGCACAACTCCACTGGGGAAGGTGCCAGACAGGAGTTCTCCTGGTAGTTTTTACACTACCTTGGTAGGCAGCTGAAAGGCAGCACAAAAGTTGTTCTACCTGCTTTCTGGGCTGAGATGGGGAACCGCTGAATTTTGGAGTCGGCCGGTGACAAAATGTTCCAAACACACCCCCTGCACAACTCCACCGGGGAAGGTGCCAGACAGGAGTTCTCCTGGTAGTTTTTACACTACCTTGGTAGGCAGCTGAAAGGCACCACAAAAGTTGTTCTACCTGCTTTCTGGGCTGAGATGGGGAACCGCTGAATTTTGGAGTCGGCTGGTGACAAAATGTTCCAAACACACCCCCTGCACAACTCCACCGGGGAAGGTGCCAGGCAGGAGTTCTCCTGGTAGTTTTTACATTGCTCCGGTAGGCATCTGAAAGACACCACAAAAGTTGTTCTATCTGCTTTCTGGGCTGAGATGGGGAATCGCTGAATTTTGGACTCGGCCGGTGACAAAATGTTCCAAAGAAACCCCCTGCACAACTCCACCGGGGAAGGTGCCAGACAGGAGTTCTCCTGGTAGTTTTTACATTGCTCCGGTAGGCATCTGAAAGACACCACAAAAGTTGTTCTACCTGCTTTCTGGCTGAGATGGGGAACCGCTGAATTTTGGACTCGGCCGGTGACAAAATGTTCCAAACACACCCCCTGCACAACTCCACCGGGGAAGGTGCCAGACAGGAGTTCTCCTGGTAGTTTTTACATTGCTCCGGTAGGCATCAAAAGGACACCACAAAAGTTGTTCTACCTGCTTTCTGGGCTGAGATGGGGAACCGGCTGAATTTTGGAGTCGGCCGGTGACAAAATGTTCCAAACACACCCCCTGCACAACTCCACCGGGGAAGGTGCCAGACAGGAGTTCTCTCTGGTAGTTTTTACACTACCTTGGTAGGCATCTAAAAGACACCACAAAAGTTGTTCTATCTGCTTTCTGGCTGAGATGGGGAAACGCTGAATTTGGACTCGGCCGTGACAAAATGTTCCAAACACACCCCATGCACAACTCCACCGGGGAAGGTGCCAGACAAGCGTTCTCTTGATAGTTTTTACACTACCTTGGTAGGCATCTAAAAGACACCACAAAAGTTGTTCTACTGCTTTCTGGGCTGAGATGGGGAACCGCTGAATTTTGGACTCGGCTGGTGACAAAATGTTTCCAAACACACCCCCTGCAGAACTCCACCGGGGAAGGTGCCAGACAGGAGTTCTCCTGGTAGTTTTTACATTGCTCCGGTAGGCATCTGAAAGACACCACAAAAGTTGTTCTACCTGCTTTCTGGGCTGAGATGGGGGAACCGCTGAATTTTGGAGTCGGCCGGTGACAAAATGTTCCAAACACACCCCCTGCACAACTCCACCGGGGAATGGTGCCAGACAGGAGTTCTCCTGGTAGTTTTTACACTACCTTGGTAGGCATCTAAAAGACACCACAAAAGTTGTTCTACCTGCTTTCTGGGCTGAGATGGGGAAACGCTGAATTTTGGAGTCGGCCGGTGACAAAATGTTCCAAGACACCCCCTGCACAACTCCACTGGGGAAGGTGCCAGACAGGAGTTCTCCTGGTAGTTTTTACACTACCTTGGTAGGCAGCTGAAAGGCAGCACAAAAGTTGTTCTACCTGCTTTCTGGGCTGAGATGGGGAACCGCTGAATTTTGGAGTCGGCTCGGTGACAAAAATGTTCCAAACACACCCCATGCACAACTCCACCGGGGAAGGTGCCAGGCAGGAGTTCTCCTGGTAGTTTTTACACTACCCTGGTAGGCAGCTGAAAGGCACCACAAAAGTTGTTCCACCTGCTTTCTGGGCTGAGATGGGGAACCGCTGAATTTTGGAGTCGGCTGGTGACAAAATGTTCCAAACACACCCCCTGCACAACTCCACCGGGGAAGGTGCCAGGCAGGAGTTCTCCTGGTAGTTTTTACATTGCTCCGGTAGGCATCTGAAAGACACCACAAAGTTGTTTCTATCTGCTTTCTGGGCTGAGATGGGGAATCGCTGAATTTTGGACTCGGCCGGTGACAAAATGTTCCAAAGAAACCCCCTGCACAACTCCACCGGGGAAGGTGCCAGACAGGAGTTCTCCTGGTAGTTTTTACATTGCTCCGGTAGGCATCTGAAAGACACCACAAAAGTTGTTCTACCTGCTTTCTGGGCTGAGATGGGGAACCGCTGAATTTTGGACTCGGCCGGTGACAAAATGTTCCAAACACACCCCCTGCACAACTCCACCGGGGAAGGTGCCAGACAGGAGTTCTCCTGGTAGTTTTTACATTGCTCCGGTAGGCATCAAAAGGACACCACAAAAGTTGTTCTACCTGCTTTCTGGGCTGAGATGGGGAACCGCTGAATTTTGGAGTCGGCCGGTGACAAAATGTTCCAAACACACCCCCTGCACAACTCCACCGGGGAAGGTGCCAGACAGGAGTTCTCTTGGTAGTTTTTACACTACCTTGGTAGGCATCTAAAAGACACCACAAAAGTTGTTCTATCTGCTTTCTGGGCTGAGATGGGGAAACGCTGAATTTTGGAGTCGGCCGGTGACAAAATGTTCCAAACACACCCCATGCACAACTCCACCGGGGAAGGTGCCAGACAGGAATTCTCTTAGTAGTTTTTACACTACCTTGGTAGGCAGCTGAAAGGCAGCACAAAAGTTGTTCTACCTGCTTTCTGGGCTGAGATGGGGAAACGCTGAATTTTGGAGTCGGCTGGTGACAAAATGTTCCAAACACACCCCATGCACAACTCCACCGGGGAAGGTGCCAGGCAGGAGTTCTCCTGGTAGTTTTTACACTACCTTGGTAGGCATTTGAAAGACACCACAAAAGTTGTTCTACCTGCTTTCTGGGCTGAGATGGGGAACCGCTGAATTTTGGAGTCGGCTGGTGACAAAATGTTCCAAACACACCCCCTGCACAACTCCACCGGGAAGGTGCCAGACAGGAGTTCTCCTGGTAGTTTTTACATTGCTCCGGTAGGCATCAAAAGGACACCACAAAAGTTGTTCTACCTGCTTTCTGGGCTGAGATGGGGAAACGCTGAATTTTGGAGTCGGCCGGTGACAAAATTGTTCCAAACACACCCCATGCACAACTCCACCGGGGAAGGTGCCAGACAGGAGTTCTCTTGGAGTTTCTACACTACCTTGGTAGGCATTTGAAAGGCACCACAAAAGTTGTTCTACCTGCTTTCTGGGCTGAGATGGGGAACCGCTGAATTTTGGAGTCGGCTGGTGACAAAATGTTCCAAACACACCCCCTGCACAACTCCACCGGGGAAGGGTGCCAGGCAGGAGTCTCCTGTTAGTTTTTACATTGCTCCGGTAGGCATCTGAAAGACACCACAAAAGTTGTTCTATCTGCTTTCTGGGCTGAGATGGGGAATCGCTGAATTTTGGACTCGGCCGGTGACAAAATGTTCCAAAGACATCCCCTGCACAACTCCACCGGGGAAGGTGCCAGACAGGAGTTCTCTTAGTAGTTTTTACGCTACCTTGGTAGGCAGCTGAAAGGCACCACAAAAGTTGTTCTACCTGCTTTCTGGGCTGAGATGGGGAACCGCTGAATTTTGGAGTCGGCCGGTGACAAAATGTTCCAACACACCCCATGCACAACTCCACCGGGGAAGATGCCAGGCAGGAGTTCTCCTGGTAGTTTTTACACTACCTTGGTAGGCATTTGAAAGACACCACAAAAGTTGTTCTATCTGCTTTCTGGGCTGAGATGGGGAACCGCTGAATTTTGGAGTCGGCCGGTGACAAAATGTTCCAAACACAACCCCATGCACAACTCCACCGGGGAAGGTGCCAGGCAGGAGTTCTCCTGGTAGTTTTTACACTACCGTGGTAGGCATTTGAAAGACACCACAAAAGTTGTTCTACCTGCTTTCTGGGCTGAGATGGGGAAACGCTGAATTTGGACTCGGCCGGTGACAAAATGTTCCAAAGACACCCCATGCACAACTCCACCGGGGAAGGTGCCAGACAAGCGTTCTCTTGATAGTTTTTACACTACCTTGGTAGGCATCTAAAAGACACCACAAAAGTTGTTCTACCTGCTTTCTGGGCTGAGATGGGGAACCGCTGAATTTTGGACTCGGCTGGTGACAAAATGTTCCAAACACAACCCCCTGCACAACTCCACCGGGGAAGGTGCCAGACAGGAGTTCTCCTGGTAGTTTTTACATTGCTCCGGTAGGCATCTGAAAGACACCACAAAAGTTGTTCTACCTGCTTTCTGGGCTGAGATGGGGAACCGCTGAATTTTGGAGTCGGCCGGTGACAAAATGTTCCAAAGACACCCCCTGCACAACTCCACCGGGGAAGGTGCCAGACAGGAGTTCTCCTGGTAGTTTTTACACTACCTTGGTAGGCATCTAAAAGACACCACAAAAGTTGTTCCACCTGCTTTCTGGGCTGAGATGGGGAACCGCTGAATTTTGGAGTCGGCTGGTGACAAAATGTTCCAAACACACCCCCTGCACAACTCCACCGGGGAAGGTGCCAGGCAGGAGTTCTCCTGGTAGTTTTTACATTGCTCCGGTAGGCATCTGAAAGACACCACAAAAGTTGTTCTATCTGCTTTCTGGGCTGAGATGGGGAAACGCTGAATTTTGGACTCGGCCGGTGACAAAATGTTCCAAAGAAACCCCCTGCACAACTCCACCGGGGAAGGTGCCAGACAGGAGTTCTCCTGGTAGTTTTTACATTGCTCCGGTAGGCATCTGAAAGACACCACAAAAGTTGTTCTACCTGCTTTCTGGGCTGAGATGGGGAACCGCTGAATTTTGGACTCGGCCGGTGACAAAATGTTCCAAACACACCCCCTGCACAACTCCACCGGGGAAGGTGCCAGACAGGAGTTCTCCTGGTAGTTTTTACATTGCTCCGGTAGGCATCAAAAGGACACCACAAAAGTTGTTCTACCTGCTTTCTGGGCTGAGATGGGGAAACGCTGAATTTTGGAGTCGGCTGGTGACAAAATGTTCCAAACACACCCCCTGCACAACTCCACCGGGGAAGGTGCCAGACAGGAGTTCTCTTGATAGTTTTTACACTACCTTGGTAGGCATCTAAAAGACACCACAAAAGTTGTTCTATCTGCTTTCTGGGCTGAGATGGGGAAACGCTGAATTTTGGAGTCGGCCGGTGACAAAATGTTCCAAACACACCCCCTGCACAACTCCACCGGGGAAGGTGCCAGACAGGAATTCTCTTAGTAGTTTTTACACTACCTTGGTAGGCAGCTGAAAGGCAGCACAAAAGTTGTTCTACCTGCTTTCTGGGCTGAGATGGGGAAACGCTGAATTTTGGAGTCGGCCGGTGACAAAATGTTCCAAACACACCCCATGCACAACTCCACCGGGGAAGGTGCCAGGCAGGAGTTCTCCTGGTAGTTTTTACACTACCTTGGTAGGCATTTGAAAGACACCACAAAAGTTGTTCTACCTGCTTTCTGGGCTGAGATGGGGAACCGCTGAATTTTGGAGTCGGCCGGTGACAAAATGTTCCAAACACACCCCATGCACAACTCCACCGGGGAAGGTGCCAGACAGGAGTTCTCCTGGTAGTTTTTACATTGCTCCGGTAGGCATCAAAAGGACACCACAAAAGTTGTTCTACCTGCTTTCTGGGCTGAGATGGGGAACCGCTGAATTTTGGAGTCGGCCGGTGACAAAATGTTCCAAAGACACCCCATGCACAACTCCACCGGGGAAGGTGCCAGACAGGAGTTCTCTTGGTAGTTTCTACACTACCTTGGTAGGCATTTGAAAGGCACCACAAAAGTTGTTCTACCTGCTTTCTGGGCTGAGATGGGGAAACGCTGAATTTTGGAGTCGGCTGGTGACAAAATGTTCCAAACACACCCCCTGCACAACTCTACCGGGGAAGGTGCCAGACAGGAGTTCTCTTGGTAGTTTTTACACTACCTTGGTAGGCATCTAAAAGACACCACAAAAGTTGTTCTACCTGCTTTCTGGGCTGAGATGGGGAAACGCTGAATTTTGGAGTCGGCTGGTGACAAAATGTTCCAAACACACCCCCTGCACAACTCCACCGGGGAAGGTGCCAGACAGGAGTTCTCCTGGTAGTTTTTACACTACCTTGGTAGGCATCTTAAAGACACCACAAAAGTTGTTCTATCTGCTTTCTGGGCTGAGATGGGGAACCGCTGAATTTTGGAGTCGGCCGGTGACAAAATGTTCCAAAGACACCCCATGCACAACTCCACCGGGGAAGGTGCCAGACAAGCGTTCTCTTGATAGTTTTTACACTACCTTGGTAGGCATCTAAAAGACACCACAAAAGTTGTTCTACCTGCTTTCTGGGCTGAGATGGGGAAACGCTGAATTTTGGACTCGGCTGGTGACAAAATGTTCCAAACACACCCCCTGCACAACTCCACCGGGGAAGGTGCCAGGCAGGAGTTCTCCTGTTAGTTTTTACATTGCTCCGGTAGGCATCTGAAAGACACCACAAAAGTTGTTCTATCTGCTTTCTGGGCTGAGATGGGGAATCGCTGAATTTTGGACTCGGCCGGTGACAAAATGTTCCAAAGACACCCCCTGCACAACTCCACCGGGGAAGGTGCCAGACAGGAGTTCTCTTAGTAGTTTTTACGCTACCTTGGTAGGCAGCTGAAAGGCACCACAAAAGTTGTTCTACCTGCTTTCTGGGCTGAGATGGGGAACCGCTGAATTTTGGAGTCGGCTGGTGACAAAATGTTCCAAACACACCCCATGCACAACTCCACCGGGGAAGGTGCCAGACAGGAGTTCTCCTGGTAGTTTTTACATTGCTCCGGTAGGCATCTGAAAGACACCACAAAAGTTGTTCTACCTGCTTTCTGGGCTGAGATGGGGAAACGCTGAATTTTGGAGTCGGCCGGTGACAAAATGTTCCAAACACACCCATGCACAACTCCACCGGGGAAGGTGCCAGGCAGGAGTTCTCCTGGTAGTTTTTACACTACCTTGGTAGGCATTTGAAAGACACCACAAAAGTTGTTCTACCTGCTTTCTGGGCTGAGATGGGGAAACGCTGAATTTTGGAGTCGGCCGGTGACAAAATGTTCCAAACACACCCCATGCACAACTCCACCGGGGAAGGTGCCAGACAGGAGTTCTCTTGGTAGTTTCTACACTACCTTGGTAGGCATTTGAAAGGCACCATAAAAAGTTGTTGTACCTGCTTTCTGGGCTGAGATGGGGAACCGCTGAATTTTGGAGTCGGCTGGTGACAAAATGTTCCAAACACACCCCCTGCACAACTCTACCGGGGAAGGTGCCAGACAGGAGTTCTCTTTGTAGTTTTTACACTACCTTGGTAGGCATCTAAAAGACACCACAAAAGTTGTTCTACCTGCTTTCTGGGCTGAGATGGGGAACCGCTGAATTTTGGACTCGGCTGGTGACAAAATGTTCCAAACACACCCCCTGCACAACTCCACCGGGGAAGGTGCCAGACAGGAGTTCTCCTGGTAGTTTTTACACTACCTTGGTAGGCATTTGAAAGGCACCACAAAAGTTGTTCTATCTGCTTTCTGGGCTGAGATGGGGAAACGCTGAATTTTGGACTCGGCCGGTGACAAAATGTTCCAAAGACACCCCATGCACAACTCCACCGGGGAAGGTGCCAGACAAGCGTTCTCTTGATAGTTTTTACACTACCTTGGTAGGCATCTAAAAGACACCACAAAAGTTGTTCTACCTGCTTTCTGGGCTGAGATGGGGAAACGCTGAATTTTGGAGTCGGCTGGTGACAAAATGTTCCAAACACACCCCCTGCACAACTCCACCGGGGAAGGTGCCAGGCAGGAGTTCTCCTGTTAGTTTTTACATTGCTCCGGTAGGCATCTGAAAGACACCACAAAAGTTGTTCTACCTGCTTTCTGGGCTGAGATGGGGAAACGCTGAATTTTGGAGTCGGCCGGTGACAAAATGTTCCAAAGACACCCCATGCACAACTCCACCGGGGAAGGTGCCAGACAGGAGTTCTCTTGGTAGTTTTTACACTACCTTGGTAGGCATCTAAAAGACACCACAAAAGTTGTTCTACCTGCTTTCTGGGCTGAGATGGGGAAACGCTGAATTTTGGAGTCGGCCGGTGACAAAATGTTCCAAACACACCCCCTGCACAACTCCACCGGGGAAGGTGCCAGACAGGAATTCTCTTAGTAGTTTTTACATTGCTCCGGTAGGCATCTGAAAGACACCACAAAAGATGTTCTACCTGCTTTCTGGGCTGAGATAGGGAACCGCTGAATTTTGGAGTCGGCCGGTGACAAAATGTTCCAAACACACCCCATGCACAACTCCACCGGGGAAGGTGCCAGGCAGGAGTTCTCCTGGTAGTTTTTACACTACCTTGGTAGGCAGCTGAAAGGCACCACAAAAGTTGTTCCACCTGCTTTCTGGGCTGAGATGGGGAACCGCTGAATTTTGGAGTCGGCTGGTGACAAAATGTTCCAAACACACCCCATGCACAACTCCACCGGGGAAGGTGCCAGGCAGGAGTTCTCCTGGTAGTTTTTACATTGCTCCGGTAGGCATCTGAAAGACACCACAAAAGTTGTTCTATCTGCTTTCTGGGCTGAGATGGGGAATCGCTGAATTTTGGAGTCGGCCGGTGACAAAATGTTCCAAAGACACCCCCTGCACAACTCCACCGGGGAAGGTGCCAGACAGGAGTTCTCCTGGTAGTTTTTACATTGCTCCGGTAGGCATCTGAAAGACACCACAAAAGTTGTTCTACCTGCTTTCTGGGCTGAGATGGGGAACCGCTGAATTTTGGAGTCGGCTGGTGACAAAATGTTCCAAACACACCCCCTGCACAACTCCACCGGGGAAGGTGCCAGACAGGAGTTCTCCTGGTAGTTTTTACATTGCTCCGGTAGGCATCAAAAGGACACCACAAAAGTTGTTCTACCTGCTTTCTGGGCTGAGATGGGGAACCGCTGAATTTTGGAGTCGGCTGGTGACAAAATGTTCCAAACACACCCCCTGCACAACTCCACCGGGGAAGGTGCCAGACAGGAGTTCTCTTGGTAGTTTTTACACTACCTTGGTAGGCATCTAAAAGACACCACAAAAGTTGCTCTTCCTGCTTTCTGGGCTGAGATGGGGAACCGCTGAATTTTGGAGTCGGCCGGTGACAAAATGTTCCAAACACACCCCCTGCACAACTCCACCGGGGAAGGTGCCAGACAGGAATTCTCTTAGTAGTTTTTACACTACCTTGGTAGGCAGCTGAAAGGCAGCACAAAAGTTGTTCTACCTGCTTTCTGGGCTGAGATGGGGAACCGCTGAATTTTGGAGTCGGCCGGTGACAAAATGTTCCAAACACACCCCATGCACAACTCCACCGGGGAAGGTGCCAGGCAGGAGTTCTCCTGGTAGTTTTTACACTACCTTGGTAGGCATTTGAAAGACACCACAAAAGTTGTTCTACCTGCTTTCTGGGCTGAGATGGGGAAACGCTGAATTTTGGAGTCGGCTGGTGACAAAATGTTCCAAACACACCCCCTGCACAACTCTACCGGGGAAGGTGCCAGACAGGAGTTCTCTTTGTAGTTTTTACACTACCTTGGTAGGCATCTAAAAGACACCACAAAAGTTGTTCTACCTGCTTTCTGGGCTGAGATGGGGAACCGCTGAATTTTGGACTCGGCTGGTGACAAAATGTTCCAAACACACCCCCTGCACAACTCCACCGGGGAAGGTGCCAGACAGGAGTTCTCCTGGTAGTTTTTACACTACCTTGGTAGGCATTTGAAAGGCACCACAAAAGTTGTTCTATCTGCTTTCTGGGCTGAGATGGGGAAACGCTGAATTTTGGACTCGGCCGGTGACAAAATGTTCCAAAGACACCCCATGCACAACTCCACCGGGGAAGGTGCCAGACAAGCGTTCTCTTGATAGTTTTTACACTACCTTGGTAGGCATCTAAAAGACACCACAAAAGTTGTTCTACCTGCTTTCTGGGCTGAGATGGGGAAACGCTGAATTTTGGAGTCGGCTGGTGACAAAATGTTCCAAACACACCCCCTGCACAACTCCACCGGGGAAGGTGCCAGGCAGGAGTTCTCCTGTTAGTTTTTACATTGCTCCGGTAGGCATCTGAAAGACACCACAAAAGTTGTTCTACCTGCTTTCTGGGCTGAGATGGGGAAACGCTGAATTTTGGAGTCGGCCGGTGACAAAATGTTCCAAAGACACCCCATGCACAACTCCACCGGGGAAGGTGCCAGACAGGAGTTCTCTTGGTAGTTTTTACACTACCTTGGTAGGCATCTAAAAGACACCACAAAAGTTGTTCTACCTGCTTTCTGGGCTGAGATGGGGAAACGCTGAATTTTGGAGTCGGCCGGTGACAAAATGTTCCAAACACACCCCCTGCACAACTCCACCGGGGAAGGTGCCAGACAGGAATTCTCTTAGTAGTTTTTACATTGCTCCGGTAGGCATCTGAAAGACACCACAAAAGATGTTCTACCTGCTTTCTGGGCTGAGATAGGGAACCGCTGAATTTTGGAGTCGGCCGGTGACAAAATGTTCCAAACACACCCCATGCACAACTCCACCGGGGAAGGTGCCAGGCAGGAGTTCTCCTGGTAGTTTTTACACTACCTTGGTAGGCAGCTGAAAGGCACCACAAAAGTTGTTCCACCTGCTTTCTGGGCTGAGATGGGGAACCGCTGAATTTTGGAGTCGGCTGGTGACAAAATGTTCCAAACACACCCCATGCACAACTCCACCGGGGAAGGTGCCAGACAGGAGTTCTCCTGGTAGTTTTTACATTGCTCCGGTAGGCATCTGAAAGACACCACAAAAGTTGTTCTATCTGCTTTCTGGGCTGAGATGGGGAATCGCTGAATTTTGGAGTCGGCCGGTGACAAAATGTTCCAAAGACACCCCCTGCACAACTCCACCGGGGAAGTTGCCAGACAGGAGTTCTCCTGGTAGTTTTTACATTGCTCCGGTAGGCATCTGAAAGACACCACAAAAGTTGTTCTACCTGCTTTCTGGGCTGAGATGGGGAACCGCTGAATTTTGGAGTCGGCTGGTGACAAAATGTTCCAAACACACCCCCTGCACAACTCCACCGGGGAAGGTGCCAGACAGGAGTTCTCCTGGTAGTTTTTACATTGCTCCGGTAGGCATCAAAAGGACACCACAAAAGTTGTTCTACCTGCTTTCTGGGCTGAGATGGGGAACCGCTGAATTTTGGAGTCGGCTGGTGACAAAATGTTCCAAACACACCCCCTGCACAACTCCACCGGGGAAGGTGCCAGACAGGAGTTCTCTTGGTAGTTTTTACACTACCTTGGTAGGCATCTAAAAGACACCACAAAAGTTGCTCTTCCTGCTTTCTGGGCTGAGATGGGGAAACGCTGAATTTTGGAGTCGGCCGGTGACAAAATGTTCCAAACACACCCCCTGCACAACTCCACCGGGGAAGGTGCCAGACAGGAATTCTCTTAGTAGTTTTTACACTACCTTGGTAGGCAGCTGAAAGGCAGCACAAAAGTTGTTCTACCTGCTTTCTGGGCTGAGATGGGGAACCGCTGAATTTTGGAGTCGGCCGGTGACAAAATGTTCCAAACACACCCCATGCACAACTCCACCGGGGAAGGTGCCAGGCAGGAGTTCTCCTGGTAGTTTTTACACTACCTTGGTAGGCATTTGAAAGACACCACAAAAGTTGTTCTACCTGCTTTCTGGGCTGAGATGGGGAAACGCTGAATTTTGGAGTCGGCTGGTGACAAAATGTTCCAAACACACCCCATGCACAACTCCACCGGGGAAGGTGCCAGACAGGAGTTCTCCTGGTAGTTTTTACATTGCTCCGGTAGGCATCAAAAGGACACCACAAAAGTTGTTCTACCTGCTTTCTGGGCTGAGATGGGGAACCGCTGAATTTTGGAGTCGGCCGGTGACAAAATGTTCCAAACACACCCCCTGCACAACTCCACCGGGGAAGGTGCCCGACAGGAGTTCTCTTGGTAGGTTCTACACTAGCTTGGTAGGCATTTGAAAGGCACCACAAAAGTTGTTCTACCTGCTTTCTGGGCTGAGATGGGGAACCGCTGAATTTTGGAGTCGGCTGGTGACAAAATGTTCCAAACACACCCCCTGCACAACTCCACCGGGGAAGGTGCCAGACAGGAGTTCTCTTGGTAGTTTTTACACTACCTTGGTAGGCATCTAAAAGACACCACAAAAGTTGTTCCACCTGCTTTCTGGGCTGAGATGGGGAACCGCTGAATTTTGGAGTCGGCCGGTGACAAAATGTTCCAAACACACCCCATGCACAACTCCACCGGGGAAGGTGCCAGGCAGGAGTTCTCCTGGTAGTTTTTACACTACCTTGGTAGGCAGCTGAAAGGCACCACAAAAGTTGTTCCACCTGCTTTCTGGGCTGAGATGGGGAAACGCTGAATTTTGGAGTCGGCTGGTGACAAAATGTTCCAAACACACCCCATGCACAACTCCACCGGGGAAGGTGCCAGGCAGGAGTTCTCCTGGTAGTTTTTACATTGCTCCGGTAGGCATCTGAAAGACACCACAAAAGTTGTTCTATCTGCTTTCTGGGCTGAGATGGGGAATCGCTGAATTTTGGACTCGGCCGGTGACAAAATGTTCCAAACACACCCCATGCACAACTCCACCGGGGAAGGTGCCAGACAGGAGTTCTCCTGGTAGTTTTTACATTGCTCCGGTAGGCATCTGAAAGACACCACAAAAGTTGTTCTACCTGCTTTCTGGGCTGAGATGGGGAACCGCTGAATTTTGGAGTCGGCTGGTGACAAAATGTTCCAAACACACCCCCTGCACAACTCCACCGGGGAAGGTGCCAGACAGGAGTTCTCCTGGTAGTTTTTACATTGCTCCGGTAGGCATCAAAAGGACACCAAAAAAGTTGTTCTACCTGCTTTCTGGGCTGAGATGGGGAAACGCTGAATTTTGGAGTCGGCCGGTGACAAAATGTTCCAAACACACCCCCTGCACAACTCCACCGGGGAAGGTGCCAGACAGGAGTTCTCTTGGTAGTTTTTACACTACCTTGGTAGGCATCTGAAAGACACCACAAAAGTTGTTCTTCCTGCTTTCTGGGCTGAGATGGGGAAACGCTGAATTTTGGAGTCGGCTGGTGACAAAATGTTCCAAACACACCCCCTGCACAACTCCACCGGGGAAGGTGCCAGACAGGAATTCTCTTAGTAGTTTTTACACTACCTTGGTAGGCAGCTGAAAGGCACCACAAAAGTTGTTCTACCTGCTTTCTGGGCTGAGATGGGGAACCGCTGAATTTTGGAGTCGGCCGGTGACAAAATGTTCCAAACACACCCCATGCACAACTCCACCGGGGAAGGTGCCAGGCAGGAGTTCTCTTGGTAGTTTTTACACTACCTTGGTAGGCATTTGAAAGACACCACAAAAGTTGTTCTACCTGCTTTCTGGGCTGAGATGGGGAAACGCTGAATTTTGGAGTCGGCTGGTGACAAAATGTTCCAAACACACCCCATGCACAACTCCACCGGGGAAGGTGCCAGACAGGAGTTCTCCTGGTAGTTTTTACATTGCTCCGGTAGGCATCAAAAGGACACCACAAAAGTTGTTCTACCTGCTTTCTGGGCTGAGATGGGGAAACGCTGAATTTTGGAGTCGGCCGGTGACAAAATGTTCCAAACACACCCCCTGCACAACTCCACCGGGGAAGGTGCCCGACAGGAGTTCTCTTTGTAGGTTCTACACTAGCTTGGTAGGCATTTGAAAGGCACCACAAAAGTTGTTCTACCTGCTTTCTGGGCTGAGATGGGGAACCGCTGAATTTTGGAGTCGGCCGGTGACAAAATGTTCCAAACACACCCCCTGCACAACTCCACCGGGGAAGGTGCCAGACAGGAGTTCTCTTGGTAGTTTTTACACTACCTTGGTAGGCAGCTGAAAGACACCACAAAAGTTGTTCCACCTACTTTCTGGGCTGAGATGGGGAACCACTGAATTTTGGAGTCGGCTGGTGACAAAATGTTCCAAACACACCCCCTGCACAACTCCACCAGGGAAGGTGCCAGACAGGAGTTCTCCTGGTAGTTTTTACATTGCTCCGGTAGGCATCTAAAAGACACCACAAAAGTTGTTCTATCTGCTTTCTGGGCTGAGATGGGGAACCGCTGAATTTTGGAGTCGGCCGGTGACAAAATGTTCCAAAGACACCCCATGCACAACTCCACCGGGGAAGGTGCCAGACAAGCGTTCTCTTGATAGTTTTTACACTACATTGGTAGGCATCTAAAAGACACCACAAAAGTTGTTCTACCTGCTTTCTGGGCTGAGATGGGGAAACGCTGAATTTTGGAGTCGGCTGGTGACAAAATGTTCCAAACACACCCCCTGCACAACTCCACCGGGGAAGGTGCCAGACAGGAGTTCTCCTGGTAGTTTTTACATTGCTCCGGTAGGCATCTGAAAGACACCACAAAAGTTGTTCTATCTGCTTTCTGGGCTGAGATGGGGAACCGCTGAATTTTGGAGTCGGCTGGTGACAAAATGTTCCAAACACACCCCCTGCACAACTCCACCGGGGAAGGTGCCAGACAGGAGTTCTCCTGGTAGTGTTTACATTGCTCCGGTAGGCATCAAAAGGACACCACAAAAGTTGTTCTATCTGATTTCTGGGCTGAGATGGGGAACCGCTGAATTTTGGAGTCGGCCGGTGACAAAATGTTCCAAACACACCCCATGCACAACTCCACCGGGGAAGGTGCCAGACAGGAGTTCTCTTGGTAGTTTCTACACTACCTTGGTAGGCATTTGAAAGGCACCACAAAAGTTGTTCTACCTGCTTTCTGGGCTGAGATGGGGAACCGCTGAATTTTGGAGTCGGCCGGTGACAAAATGTTCCAAACACACCCCATGCACAACTCCACCGGGGAAGGTGCCAGACAGGAGTTCTCCTGGTAGTTTTTACACTACCTTGGTAGGCAGCTGAAAGGCACCACAAAAGTTGTTCTACCTGCTTTCTGGGCTGAGATGGGGAACCGCTGAATTTTGGAGTCGGCTGGTGACAAAATGTTCCAAAAACACCCCATGCACAACTCCACCGGGGAAGGTGCCAGGCAGGAGTTCTCTTGGTAGATTTTACACTTCCTTGGTAGACATCAGAAAGGCACCACAAAAGTTGTTGTACCTGCTTTCTGGGCTGAGATGGGGAATCGCTGAATTTTGGAGTCGGCCGGTGACAAAATGTTCCAAAGACACCCCCTGCACAACTCCACCGGGGAAGGTGCCAGGAACGAATTCTGTTGGTAGTTTTTACACTACCTTGGTAGGCAGCTGAAAGGCACCACAAAAGTTGTTCTTCCTGCTTTCTGGGCTGAGATGGGGAATCGCTGAATTTTGGAGTCGGCTGGTGACAAAATGTTCCAAAGACACCCCATGCACAACTCCACCGGGGAAGGTGCCAGACAAGCGTTCTCTTGATAGTTTTTACACTACCTTGGTAGGCATCTAAAAGACACCACAAAAGTTGTTCTACCTGCTTTCTGGGCTGAGATGGGGAAACGCTGAGTTTTGGACTCGGCTGGTGACAAAATGTTCCAAACACACCCCCTGCACAACTCCACCGGGGAAGGTGCCAGACAGGAGTTCTCCTGGTAGTTTTTACACTACCTTGGTAGGCATCTAAAAGACACCACAAAAGATGTTCTACCTGCTTTCTGGGCTTGAGATGGGGAACCTCTGAATTTTGGAGTCGGCTGGTGACAAAATGTTCCAAAGACACCCCCTGCACAACTCCACCGGGGAAGGTGCCAGACAGGAGTTCTCTTGGTAGATTTTACATTGCTCTGGTAGGCAGCTGAAAGGCACAAGAAAAGTTGTTGTACCTGCTTTCTGGGCTAGAGATGGGGAACCGCTGAATTTTGGAGTCGGCCGGTGACAAAATGTTCCAAACACACCCCATGCACAACTCCACCGGGGAAGGTGCCCGACAGGAGTTCTCTTAGTAGTTTTTACACTACCTTGGTAGGCAGCTGAAAGGCACCACAAAAGTTGTTCTACCTGCTTTCTGGGCTGAGATGGGGAACCGCTGAATTTTGGAGTCGGCTGGTGACAAAATGTTCCAAACACACCCCCTGCACAACTCCACCGGGGAAGGTGCCAGACAGGAGTTCTCTTAGTAGTTTTTACACTACCTTGGTAGGCATCTGAAAGACACCACAAAAGTTGTTCTACCTGCTTTCTGGGCTGAGATGGGGAACAGCTGAATTTTGGACTCGGCTGGTGACAAAATGTTCCAAAGACACCCCCTGCACAACTCCACCGGGGAAGGTGCCAGACAGGAGTTCTCCTGGTAGTTTTTACATTGCTCCGGTAGGCATCTGAAAGACACCACAAAAGTTGTTCTACCTGCTTTCTGGGCTGAAATGGGGAATCGCTGAATTTTGGACTCGGCCGGTGACAAAATGTTCCAAAGACACCCCATGCACAACTCCACCGGGGAAGGTGCCAGACAAGCGTTCTCTTGATAGTTTTTACACTACATTGGTAGGCATCTAAAAGACACCACAAAAGTTGTTCTACCTGCTTTCTGGGCTGAGATGGGGAAACGCTGAATTTTGGACTCGGCTGGTGGCAAAATGTTCCAAACACACCCCCTGCACAACTCCACCGGGGAAGGTGCCAGACAGGAGTTCTCCTGGTAGTTTTTACATTGCTCCGGTAGGCATCTAAAAGACACCACAAAAGTTGTTCTTCCTGCTTTCTGGGCTGAGATGGGGAACAGCTGAATTTTGGACTCGGCTGGTGACAAAATGTTCCAAAGACACCCCCTGCACAACTCCACCGGGGAAGGTGCCAGACAGGAGTTCTCCTGGTAGTTTTTACATTGCTCCGGTAGGCATCTAAAAGACACCACAAAAGTTGTTCTACCTGCTTTCTGGGCTGAGATGCGGAACCGCTGAATTTTGGAGTCGGCTGGTGACAAAATGTTCCAAACACACCCCCTGCACAACTCCACCGGGGAAGGTGCCAGACAAGAGTTCTCTTGATAGTTTTTACACTACCTTGGTAGGCAGCTGAAAGGCACAACAGAAGTTGTTCTTCCTGCTTTCTGGGCTGAGATGGGGAACCGCTGAATTTTGGAGTCGGCTGGTGACAAAATGTTCCAAACACACCCCCTGCACAACTCCACCGGGGAAGGTGCCAGACAGGAGTTCTCTTGGTAGTTTTTACACTACCTTGGTAGGCATCTAAAAGACACCACAAAAGTTGTTCTACCTGCTTTCTGGGCTGAGATGGGGAAACGCTGAATTTTGGAGTCGGCCGGTGACAAAATGTTCCAAACACACCCCCTGCACAACTCCACCGGGGAAGGTGCCAGACAGGAATTCTCTTAGTAGTTTTTACACTACCTTGGTAGGCAGCTGAAAGGCAGCACAAAAGTTGTTCTACCTGCTTTCTGGGCTGAGATGGGGAAACGCTGAATTTTGGAGTCGGCTGGTGACAAAATGTTCCAAACACACCCCATGCACAACTCCACCGGGGAAGGTGCCAGGCAGGAGTTCTCCTGGTAGTTTTTACACTACCTTGGTAGGCATTTGAAAGACACCACAAAAGTTGTTCTACCTGCTTTCTGGGCTGAGATGGGGAAACGCTGAATTTTGGAGTCGGCCGGTGACAAAATGTTCCAAACACACCCCATGCACAACTCCACCGGGGAAGGTGCCAGACAGGAGTTCTCCTGGTAGTTTTTACATTGCTCCGGTAGGCATCAAAAGGACACCACAAAAGTTGTTCTACCTGCTTTCTGGGCTGAGATGGGGAACCGCTGAATTTTGGAGTCGGCCGGTGACAAAATGTTCCAAACACACCCCATGCACAACTCCACCGGGGAAGGTGCCAGACAGGAGTTCTCTTGGTAGTTTCTACACTACCTTGGTAGGCATTTGAAAGGCACCACAAAAGTTGTTCTACCTGCTTTCTGGGCTGAGATGGGGAACCGCTGAATTTTGGAGTCGGCTGGTGACAAAATGTTCCAAACACACCCCCTGCACAACTCCACCGGGGAAGGTGCCAGGCAGGAGTTCTCTTGGTAGTTTTTACACTACCTTGGTAGGCATCTAAAAGACACCACAAAAGTTGTTCTACCTGCTTTCTGGGCTGAGATGGGGAACCGCTGAATTTTGGAGTCGGCTGGTGACAAAATGTTCCAAAGACACCCCCTGCACAACTCCACCGGGGAAGGTGCCAGACAGGAGTTCTCTTAGTAGTTTTTACACTACCTTGGTAGGCATCTGAAAGACACCACAAAAGTTGTTCTATCTGCTTTCTGGGCTGAGATGGGGAAACGCTGAATTTTGGACTCGGCCGGTGACAAAATGTTCCAAAGACACCCCATGCACAACTCCACCGGGGAAGGTGCCAGACAAGCGTTCTCTTGATAGTTTTTACACTACCTTGGTAGGCATCTGAAAGAGACCACAAAAGTTGTTCTACCTGCTTTCTGGGCTGAGATGGGGAAACGCTGAATTTTGGAGTCGGCTGGTGACAAAATGTTCCAAACACACCCCCTGCACAACTCCACCGGGGAAGGTGCCAGACAGGAGTTCTCCTGGTAGTTTTTACATTGCTCCGGTAGGCATCTGAAAGACACCACAAAAGTTGTTCTACCTGCTTTCTGGGCTGAGATGGGGAACCGCTGAATTTTGGAGTCGGCTGGTGACAAAAAGTTTCCAAAAACACCCCCTGCACAACTCCACCGGGGAAGGTGCCAGACAGGAGTTCTCCTGGTAGTTTTTACATTGCTCCGGTAGGCATCTGAAAGACACCACAAAAGTTGTTCTATCTGCTTTCTGGGCTGAGATGGGGAATCGCTTAATTTTGGACTCGGCCGGTGACAAAATGTTCCAAAGACACCCCCTGCACAACTCCACCGGGGAAGGTGCCAGACAGGAGTTCTCTTAGTAGTTTTTACGCTACCTTGGTAGGCAGCTGAAAGGCACCACAAAAGTTGTTCTACCTGCTTTCTGGGCTGAGATGGGGAACCGCTGAATTTTGGAGTCAGCTGGTGACAAAATGTTCCAAAAACACCCCATGCACAACTCCACCGGGGAAGGTGCCAGACAGGAGTTCTCTTGGTAGTTTTTACACTACCTTGGTAGGCATCTGAAAGGCACCACAAAAGTTGTTCTACCTGCTTTCTGGGCTGAGATGGGGAACCGCTGAATTTTGGAGTCGGCTGGTGACAAAATGTTCCAAACACACCCCATGCACAACTCCACCGGGGAAGGTGCCAGACAGGAGTTCTCCTGGTAGTTTTTACATTGCTCTGGTAGGCATCTGAAAGACACCACAAAAGTTGTTCTACCTGCTTTCTGGGCTGAGATGGGGAACCGCTGAATTTTGGAGTCGGCCGGTGACAAAATGTTCCAAACACACCCCATGCACAACTCCACCGGGGAAGGTGCCAGACAGGAGTTCTCCTGGTAGTTTTTACACTACCTTGGTAGGCATTTGAAAGACACCACAAAAGTTGTTCCACCTGCTTTCTGGGCTGAGATGGGGAACCGCTGAATTTTGGACTCGGCTGGTGACAAAATGTTCCAAACACACCCCCTGCACAACTCCACCGGGGAAGGTGCCAGGCAGGAGTTCTCCTGGTAGTTTTTACATTGCTCCGGTAGGCATCTGAAAGACACCACAAAAGTTGTTCTATCTGCTTTCTGGGCTGAGATGGGGAATCGCTGAATTTTGGACTCGGCCGGTGACAAAATGTTCCAAAGACACCCCCTGCACAACTCCACCGGGGAAGGTGCCAGACAGGAGTTCTCTTAGTAGTTTTTACGCTACCTTGGTAGGCAGCTGAAAGGCACCACAAAAGTTGTTCTACCTGCTTTCTGGGCTGAGATGGGGAACCGCTGAATTTTGGAGTCGGCTGGTGACAAAATGTTCCAAACACACCCCCTGCACAACTCCACCGGGGAAGGTGCCAGACAGGAGTTCTCCTGGTAGTTTTTACATTGCTCCGGTAGGCATCTGAAAGACACCACAAAAGTTGTTCTACCTGCTTTCTGGGCTGAGATGGGGAACCGCTGAATTTTGGAGTCGGCCGGTGACAAAATGTTCCAAACACACCCCATGCACAACTCCACCGGGGAAGGTGCCAGACAGGAGTTCTCCTGGTAGTTTTTACACTACCTTGGTAGGCATTTGAAAGACACCACAAAAGTTGTTCTACCTGCTTTCTGGGCTGAGATGGGGAACCGCTGAATTTTGGAGTCGGCCGGTGACAAAATGTTCCAAACACACCCCATGCACAACTCCACCGGGGAAGGTGCCAGGCAGGAGTTCTCCTGGTAGTTTCTACACTACCTTGGTAGGCATTTGAAAGACACCACAAAAGTTGTTCTACCTGCTTTCTGGGCTGAGATGGGGAACCGCTGAATTTTGGAGTCGGCCGGTGACAAAATGTTCCAAACACACCCCATGCACAACTCCACCGGGGAAGGTGCCAGACAGGAGTTCTCCTGGTAGTTTCTACACTACCTTGGTAGGCATTTGAAAGGCACCACAAAAGTTGTTGTACCTGCTTTCTGGGCTGAGATGGGGAACCGCTGAATTTTGGACTCGGCTGGTGACAAAAATGTTCCAAACACACCCCCTGCACAACTCCACCGGGGAAGGTGCCAGACAGGAGTTCTCTTGGTAGTATTTACACTACCTTGGTAGGCATCTAAAAGACACCACAAAAGTTGTTCTACCTGCTTTCTGGGCTGAGATGGGGAAACGCTGAATTTTGGAGTCGGCTGGTGACAAAATGTTCCAAACACACCCCCTGCACAACTCCACCGGGGAAGGTGCCAGACAGGAGTTCTCCTGGTAGTTTTTACACTACCTTGGTAGGCATCTTAAAGACACCACAAAAGTTGTTCTATCTGCTTTCTGGGCTGAGATGGGGAAACGCTGAATTTTGGACTCGGCCGGTGACAAAATGTTCTAAAGACACCCCATGCACAACTCCACCGGGGAAGGTGCCAGACAAGCGTTCTCTTGATAGTTTTTACACTACCTTGGTAGGCATCTAAAAGACACCACAAAAGTTGTTCTACCTGCTTTCTGGGCTGAGATGGGGAAACGCTGAATTTTGGACTCGGCTGGTGACAAAATGTTCCAAACACACCCCCTGCACAACTCCACCGGGGAAGGTGCCAGACAGGAGTCCTCCTGATAGTTTTTACATTGCTCCGGTAGGCATCTGAAAGACACCACAAAAGTTGTTCTACCTGCTTTCTGGGCTGAGATGGGGAAATGCTGAATTTTGGAGTCGGCCGGTGACAAAATGTTCCAAACACACCCCCTGCACAACTCCACCGGGGAAGGTGCCAGACAGGAGTTCTCTTGGTAGTTTTTTACACTACCTTGGTAGGCATCTAAAAGACACCACAAAAGTTGTTCTACCTGCTTTCTGGGCTGAGATGGGGAAACGCTGAATTTTGGAGTCGGCCGGTGACAAAATGTTCCAAACACACCCCCTGCACAACTCCACCGGGGAAGGTGCCAGACAGGAATTCTCTTAGTAGTTTTTTACATTGCTCCGGTAGGCATCTGAAAGACACCACAAAAGATGTTCTACCTGCTTTCTGGGCTGAGATAGGGAACCGCTGAATTTTGGAGTCGGCCGGTGACAAAATGTTCCAAACACACCCCCTGCACAACTCCACCGGGGAAGGTGCCAGGCAGGAGTTCTCCTGGTAGTTTTTACACTACCTTGGTAGGCAGCTGAAAGGCACCACAAAAGTTGTTCCACCTGCTTTCTGGGCTGAGATGGGGAACCGCTGAATTTTGGAGTCGGCTGGTGACAAAATGTTCCAAACACACCCCATGCACAACTCCACCGGGGAAGGTGCCAGGCAGGAGTTCTCCTGGTAGTTTTTACATTGCTCCGGTAGGCATCTGAAAGACACCACAAAAGTTGTTCTATCTGCTTTCTGGGCTGAGATGGGGAATCGCTGAATTTTGGACTCGGCTGGTGACAAAATGTTCCAAAGACACCCCCTGCACAACTCCACCGGGGAAGGTGCCAGACAGGAGTTCTCCTGGTAGTTTTTACATTGCTCCGGTAGGCATCTGAAAGACACCACAAAAGTTGTTCTACCTGCTTTCTGGGCTGAGATGGGGAACCGCTGAATTTTGGAGTCGGCTGGTGACAAAATGTTCCAAACACACCCCCTGCACAACTCCAGCGGGGAAGGTGCCAGACAGGAGTTCTCCTGGTAGTTTTTACATTGCTCCGGTAGGCATCAAAAGGACACCACAAAAGTTGTTCTACCTGCTTTCTGGGCTGAGATGGGGAACCGCTGAATTTTGGAGTCGGCCGGTGACAAAATGTTCCAAACACACCCCCTGCACAACTCCACCGGGGAAGGTGCCAGACACGAGTTCTCTTGGTAGTTTTTACACTACCTTGGTAGGCATCTAAAAGACACCACAAAAGTTGCTCTTCCTGCTTTCTGGGCTGAGATGGGGAAAACGCTGAATTTTGGAGTCGGCCGGTGACAAAATGTTCCAAACACACCCCCTGCACAACTCCACCGGGGAAGGTGCCAGACAGGAATTCTCTTGGTAGTTTTTACACTACCTTGGTAGGCAGCTGAAAGGCAGCACAAAAGTTGTTCTACCTGCTTTCTGGGCTGAGATGGGGAAACGCTGAATTTTGGACTCGGCCGGTGACAAAATGTTCCAAACACACCCCATGCACAACTCCACCGGGGAAGGTGCCAGACAGGAGTTCTCCTGGTAGTTTTTACATTGCTCCGGTAGGCATCAAAAGGACACCACAAAAGTTGTTCTACCTGCTTTCTGGGCTGAGATGGGGAAACGCTGAATTTTGGAGTCGGCTGGTGACAAAATGTTCCAAACACACCCCATGCACAACTCCACCGGGGAAGGTGCCAGACAGGAGTTCTCTTGGTAGTTTTTACACTACCTTGGTAGGCATCTAAAAGACACCACAAAAGTTGTTCCACCTGCTTTCTGGGCTGAGATAGGGAACCGCTGAATTTTGGAGTCGGCCGGTGACAAAATGTTCCAAACACACCCCATGCACAACTCCACCGGGGAAGGTGCCAGGCAGGAGTTCTCCTGGTAGATTTTACACGACCTTGGTAGGCATTTGAAAGACACCACAAAAGTTGTTCCACCTGCTTTCTGGGCTGAGATGGGGAACCGCTGAATTTTGGAGTCGGCTGGTGACAAAATGTTCCAAACACACCCCATGCACAACTCCACCGGGGAAGGTGCCAGGCAGGAGTTCTCCTGGTAGTTTTTACATTGCTCCGGTAGGCATCTGAAAGACACCACAAAAGTTGTTCTATCTGCTTTCTGGGCTGAGATGGGGAATCGCTGAATTTTGGACTCGGCCGGTGACAAAATGTTCCAAACACACCCCCTGCACAACTCCACCGGGGAAGGTGCCAGACAGGAGTTCTCTTGGTAGATTTTACATTGCTCCGGTAGGCATCTGAAAGACACCACAAAAGTTGTTCTACCTGCTTTCTGGGCTGAGATGGGGAACCGCTGAATTTTGGAGTCGGCTGGTGACAAAATGTTCCAAACACACCCCCTGCACAACTCCACCGGGGAAGGTGCCAGACAGGAGTTCTCCTGGTAGTTTTTACATTGCTCCGGTAGGCATCAAAAGGACACCAAAAAAGTTGTTCTACCTGCTTTCTGGGCTGAGATGGGGAAACGCTGAATTTTGGAGTCGGCCGGTGACAAAATGTTCCAAACACACCCCCTGCACAACTCCACCGGGGAAGGTGCCAGACAGGAGTTCTCTTGGTAGTTTTTACACTACCTTGGTAGGCATCTAAAAGACACCACAAAAGTTGTTCTACCTGCTTTCTGGGCTGAGATGGGGAAACGCTGAATTTTGGACTCGGCTGGTGACAAAATGTTCCAAACACACCCCCTGCACAACTCCACCGGGGAAGGTGCCAGACAGGAGTCCTCCTGATAGTTTTTACATTGCTCCGGTAGGCATCTGAAAGACACCACAAAAGTTGTTCTACCTGCTTTCTGGGCTGAGATGGGGAAATGCTGAATTTTGGAGTCGGCCGGTGACAAAATGTTCCAAACACACCCCCTGCACAACTCCACCGGGGAAGGTGCCAGACAGGAGTTCTCTTGGTAGTTTTTACACTACCTTGGTAGGCATCTAAAAGACACCACAAAAGTTGTTCTACCTGCTTTCTGGGCTGAGATGGGGAAACGCTGAATTTTGGAGTCGGCCGGTGACAAAATGTTCCAAACACACCCCCTGCACAACTCCACCGGGGAAGGTGCCAGACAGGAATTCTCTTAGTAGTTTTTACATTGCTCCGGTAGGCATCTGAAAGACACCACAAAAGATGTTCTACCTGCTTTCTGGGCTGAGATAGGGAAACGCTGAATTTTGGAGTCGGCCGGTGACAAAATGTTCCAAACACACCCCATGCACAACTCCACCGGGGAAGGTGCCAGGCAGGAGTTCTCCTGGTAGTTTTTACACTACCTTGGTAGGCAGCTGAAAGGCACCACAAAAGTTGTTCCACCTGCTTTCTGGGCTGAGATGGGGAACCGCTGAATTTTGGAGTCGGCTGGTGACAAAATGTTCCAAACACACCCCCTGCACAACTCCACCGGGGAAGGTGCCAGGCAGGAGTTCTCCTGGTAGTTTTTTACATTGCTCCGGTAGGCATCTGAAAGACACCACAAAAGTTGTTCTATCTGCTTTCTGGGCTGAGATGGGGAATCGCTGAATTTTGGACTCGGCTGGTGACAAAATGTTCCAAAGACACCCCCTGCACAACTCCACCGGGGAAGGTGCCAGACAGGAGTTCTCCTGGTAGTTTTTACATTGCTCCGGTAGGCATCTGAAAGACACCACAAAAGTTGTTCTACCTGCTTTCTGGGCTGAGATGGGGAACCGCTGAATTTTGGAGTCGGCTGGTGACAAAATGTTCCAAACACACCCCCTGCACAACTCCACCGGGGAAGGTGCCAGACAGGAGTTCTCCTGGTAGTTTTTACATTGCTCCGGTAGGCATCAAAAGGACACCACAAAAGTTGTTCTACCTGCTTTCTGGGCTGAGATGGGGAACCGCTGAATTTTGGAGTCGGCCGGTGACAAAATGTTCCAAACACACCCCCTGCACAACTCCACCGGGGAAGGTGCCAGACAGGAGTTCTCTTGGTAGTTTTTACACTACCTTGGTAGGCATCTAAAAGACACCACAAAAGTTGTTCCACCTGCTTTCTGGGCTGAGATAGGGAACCGCTGAATTTTGGAGTCGGCCGGTGACAAAATGTTCCAAACACACCCCATGCACAACTCCACCGGGGAAGGTGCCAGGCAGGAGTTCTCCTGGTAGATTTTACACGACCTTGGTAGGCATTTGAAAGACACCACAAAAGTTGTTCTTCCTGCTTTCTGGGCTGAGATGGGGAAACGCTGAATTTTGGAGTCGGCCGGTGACAAAATGTTCCAAAGACACCCCCTGCACAACTCCACCGGGGAAGGTGCCAGACAGGAGTTCTCCTGGTAGTTTTTACATTGCTCCGGTAGGCATCTGAAAGACACCACAAAAGTTGTTCTACCTGCTTTCTGGGCTGAGATGGGGAACCGCTGAATTTTGGAGTCGGCTGGTGACAAAATGTTCCAAACACACCCCCTGCACAACTCCACCGGGGAAGGTGCCAGACAGGAGTTCTCCTGGTAGTTTTTACATTGCTCCGGTAGGCATCAAAAGGACACCAAAAAAGTTGTTCTACCTGCTTTCTGGGCTGAGATGGGGAAACGCTGAATTTTGGAGTCGGCCGGTGACAAAATGTTCCAAACACACCCCCTGCACAACTCCACCGGGGAAGGTGCCAGACAGGAGTTCTCTTGGTAGTTTTTACACTACCTTGGTAGGCATCTAAAAGACACCACAAAAGTTGTTCTTCCTGCTTTCTGGGCTGAGATGGGGAAACGCTGAATTTTGGAGTCGGCCGGGTGACAAAATGTTCCAAACAACACCCCCTGCACAACTCCACCGGGGAAGGTGCCAGACAGGAATTCTCTTAGTAGTTTTTACACTACCTTGGTAGGCAGCTGAAAGGCAGCACAAAAGTTGTTCTACCCTGCTTTCTGGGCTGAGATGGGGAACCGCTGAATTTTGAGTCGGCCGGTGACAAAATGTTCCAAAACAACACCCCATGCACAACTCCACCGGGGAAGGTGCCAGGCAGGAGTTTCTCCTGGTAGTTTTTACACTACCTTGGTAGGCATTTGAAAGACACCACAAAAGTTGTTCTACCTGCTTTCTGGGCTGAGATGGAGAAACGCTGAATTTTGGAGTCGGCTGGTGACAAAATGTTCCAAACACACCCCATGCACAACTCCACCGGGGAAGGTGCCCGACAGGAGTTCTCTTGGTAGGTTCTACACTAGCTTGGTAGGCATTTGAAAAGGCACCACAAAAGTTGTCTCCACCTGCTTTCTGGGCTGAGATGGGGAAACCGCTGAATTTTGGAGTCGGCTGGTGACAAAATGTTTCCAAACACACCCCCTGCACAACTCCACCGGGAAGGTGCCAGGACAGGAGTTCTCTTGGTAGTTTTTTACACTACCTTGGTAGGCAGCTGAAAGACACCACAAAAGTTGTTCCACCTGCTTTCTGGGCTGAGATGGGGAACCGCTGAATTTTGGAGTCGCGCTGGTGACAAAATGTTCCAAACACACCCCCTGCACAACTCCACCAGGGAAGGTGCCAGACAGGAGTTCTCCTGGTAGTTTTTTACATTGCTCCGGTAGGCATCTAAAAGACACCACAAAAGTTGTTCTATCTGCTTTCTGGGCTGAGATGGGGAAACGCTGAATTTTGGAGTCGGCCCGGTGACAAAATGTTCCAAAGACACCCCATGCACAACTCCACCGGGGAAGGTGCCAGACAAGCGTTCTCTTGATAGTTTTTAAACTACCTTGGTAGGCATCTAAAAGACACCACAAAAGTTGTTCTACCTGCTTTCTGGGCTGAGATGGGGAAACGCTGAAATTTTGGAGTCGGCTGGTGACAAAAATGTTCCAGAACACAACCCCCTGCACAAGCTCCACCGGGGAAGGTGCCAGACAGGAGTTCTCCTGGTAGTTTTTTACATTGCTCCGGTAGGCATCTGAAAGGACACCACAAAAGTTGTTCTACCTGCTTTCTGGGCTGAGATGGGGAACCGCTGAATTTTGGAGTCGGCTGGTGACAAAATGTTCCAAACACACCCCCTGCACAACTCCACCGGGGAAGGTGCCAGACAGGAGTTCTCCTGGTAGTATTTTACATTGCTCCGGTAGGCATCAAAAGGACACCACAAAAGTTGTTCTATCTGATTTCTGGGCTGAGATGGGGAACCGCTGAATTTGGAGTCGGCCGGTGACAAAATGTTCCAAACACACCCCATGCACAACTCCACCGGGGAAGGTGCCAGACAGGAGTTCTCTTTGGTAGTTTCTACACTACCTTGGTAGGCATTTGAAAGGCACCACAAAAGTTGTTCTACCTGCTTTCTGGGCTGAGATGGGGAACCGCTGAATTTTGGAGTCGGACCGGTGACCAAAATGTTCCAAAAACACCCCATGCACAACTCCACCGGGGAAGGTGCCAGGCAGGAGTTTTCCTGGTAGTTTTTTACACTACCTTGGTAGGCATTTGAAAGACACCACAAAAGTTGTTCTACCTGCTTTTCTGGGCTGAGATGGGGAACCGCTGAATTTTTGGAGTCGGCCGGTGACAAAATGTTCCAAACACACCCCATGCACAACTCCCACCGGGGAAGGTGCCAGACAGGAGTTCTCTTGGTAGTTTCTACACTACCTTGGTAGGCATTTGAAAGGCACCACAAAAAGTTGTTGTACCTGCTTTCTGGGCTGAGATGGGGAACCGCGTGAATTTTGGAGTCGGCTGGTGACAAAATGTTCGCAAACACACCCCCTGCCACAACTCCACCGGGGAAGGTGCCAGACAGGAGTTTCTCCTGGTAGTTTTTTACATTGCTCCGGTAGGCATCAAAAGGACACCAAAAAAGTTGTTCTAACCTGCTTTCTGGGCTGAGATGGGGAAACGCTGATTTTTGGAGTCGGCCGGTGACAAAATGTTCCAAACACACCCCCTGCACAACTCCACCGGGGAAGGTGCCAGACAGGAGTTCTCTTGGTAGTTTTTACACTACCTTGGTAGGCATCTAAAAGACACCACACAAAAGTTGTTCTACCTGCTTTCTGCGGCTGAGATGGGGAAACGCTGAATTTTGGACTCGGCTGGTGACAAAATGTTCCAAACACACCCCCTGCACAACTCCACCGGGGAAGGTGCCAGACAGGAGTCCTCCTGATAGTTTTTACATTGCTCCGGTAGGCATCTGAAAGACACCACAAAAGTTGTTCTACCTGCTTTCTGGGCTGAGATGGGGAAATGCTGAATTTTGGGAGTCGGCCGGTGACAAAAATGTTCCAAACACACACCCCCCTGCACAACTCCACCGGGGAAGGTGCCAGACAGGAGTACTCTTGGTAGTTTTTACACTACCTTGGTAGGCATCTAAAAGACACCACAAAAGTTGTTCTACCTGCTTTCTGGGCTGAGATGGGGAAACGCTGAATTTTGGAGTCGGCCGGTGACAAAATGTTCCAAACACACCCCCTGCACAACTCCACCGGGGAAGGTGCCAGACAGGAATTTCTCTTAGTAGTTTTTTACATTGCTCCGGTAGGCATCTGAAAGACACCACAAAAGATGTTCTACCTGCTTTCTGGGCTGAGATAGGAAACGCTGAATTTTTGGAGTCGGCCGGTGACAAAATGTTCCAAACACACCCCATGCACAACTCCACCGGGGAAGGTGCCAGGCAGGAGTTCTCCTGGTAGTTTTTTACACTACCTTGGTAGGCAGCTGAAAGGCACCACAAAAGTTGTTCCCACCTGCTTTCTGGGCTGAGATGGGGAACCGCTGAATTTTGGAGTCGGGCTGGTGACAAAATGTTCCAAACACACCCCCTGCACAACTCCACCGGGGAAGGTGCCAGGCAGGAGTTCTCCTGGTAGTTTTTACATTGCTCCGGTAGGCATCTGAAAGACACCACACAAAAGTTGTTCTATCTGCTTTCTGGGCTGAGATGGGGAATCGCTGAATTTTTGGACTCGGCTGGTGACAAAATGTTCCAGAAGACACCCCCTGCACAACTCCACCGGGGAAAGGTGCCAGACAGGAGTTCTCCTGGTAGTTTTTACATTGCTCCGGTAGGCATCTGAAAGACACCACAAAAGTTGTTCTACCTGCTTTCTGGGCTGAGATGGGGAACCGCTGAATTTTGGAGTCGGCTGGTGACAAAATGTTCCAAACACAACCCCCTGCACAACTCCACCGGGGAAGGTGCCAGACAGGAGTTCTCCTGGTAGTTTTTACATTGCTCCGGTAGGCATCAAAAGGACACCGACAAAAGTTTGTTCTACCTGCTTTCTGGGCTGAGATGGGGAACCGCTGAATTTTGGAGTCGGCCGGTGACAAAATGTTCCATAACCACACCCCCTGCACAACTCCACCGGGGAAGGTGCCAGACAGGAGTTCTCTTGGTAGTTTTTACACTACCTTGGTAGGCATCTAAAAGACACCACAAAAGTTGCTCTTCCTGCTTTCTGGGCTGAGATGGGGAAACGCTGAATTTTTGGAGTCGGCCGGTGACAAATGTTCCAAACACACCCCCTGCACAACTCCACCGGGGAAGGAGCCAGACAGGAATTCTCTTGGTAGTTTTTACACTACCCTTGGTAGGCAGCTGAAAGGCAGCACAAAAGTTGTTGGTACCTGCTTTTCTGGGCTGAGATGGGGAAACGCTGAATTTTGGACTCGGGCCGGTGACAAAATGTTCCAAACACACCCCATGCACAACTCCACCGGGGAAGGTGCCCAGACAGGAGTTCTCCTGGTAGTTTTTTACATTGCTCCGGTAGGCATCAAAAGGACACCACAAAAGTTGTTCTACCTGCTTTCTGGGCTGAGATGGGGAAACGGGGAAGGTGCCAGACAGGAGTTCTCTTGGTAGTTTTTACACTACCTTGGTAGGCATCTAAAAGACACCACAAAAGTTGTTCCACCTGCTTTCTGGGCTGAGATAGGGAACCGCTGAATTTTGGAGTCGGCCGGTGACAAAATGTTCCAAACACACCCCATGCACAACTCCACCGGGGAAGGTGCCAGGCAGGAGTTCTCCTGGTAGATTTTACACGACCTTGGTAGGCATTTGAAAGACACCACAAAAGTTGTTCCACCTGCTTTCTGGGCTGAGATGGGGAACCGCTGAATTTTGGAGTCGGCTGGTGACAAAATGTTCCAAACACACCCCATGCACAACTCCACCGGGGAAGGTGCCAGGCAGGAGTTCTCCTGGTAGTTTTTACATTGCTCCGGTAGGCATCTGAAAGACACCACAAAAGTTGTTCTATCTGCTTTCTGGGCTGAGATGGGGAATCGCTGAATTTTGGACTCGGCCGGTGACAAAATGTTCCAAAGACACCCCCTGCACAACTCCACCGGGGAAGGTGCCAGACAGGAGTTCTCCTGGTAGTTTTTACATTGCTCCGGTAGGCATCTGAAAGACACCACAAAAGTTGTTCTACCTGCTTTCTGGGCTGAGATGGGGAACCGCTGAATTTTGGAGTCGGCTGGTGACAAAATGTTCCAAACACACCCCCTGCACAACTCCACCGGGGAAGGTGCCAGACAGGAGTTCTCCTGGTAGTTTTTACATTGCTCCGGTAGGCATCAAAAGGACACCAAAAAAGTTGTTCTACCTGCTTTCTGGGCTGAGATGGGGAAACGCTGAATTTTGGAGTCGGCCGGTGACAAAATGTTCCAAACACACCCCCTGCACAACTCCACCGGGGAAGGTGCCAGACAGGAGTTCTCTTGGTAGTTTTTACACTACCTTGGTAGGCATCTAAAAGACACCACAAAAGTTGTTCTTCCTGCTTTCTGGGCTGAGATGGGGAAACGCTGAATTTTGGAGTCGGCCGGTGACAAAATGTTCCAAACACACCCCCTGCACAACTCCACCGGGGAAGGTGCCAGACAGGAATTCTCTTAGTAGTTTTTACACTACCTTGGTAGGCAGCTGAAAGGCAGCACAAAAGTTGTTCTACCTGCTTTCTGGGCTGAGATGGGGAACCGCTGAATTTTGGAGTCGGCCGGTGACAAAATGTTCCAAACACACCCCATGCACAACTCCACCGGGGAAGGTGCCAGGCAGGAGTTCTCCTGGTAGTTTTTACACTACCTTGGTAGGCATTTGAAAGACACCACAAAAGTTGTTCTACCTGCTTTCTGGGCTGAGATGGAGAAACGCTGAATTTTGGAGTCGGCTGGTGACAAAATGTTCCAAACACACCCCATGCACAACTCCACCGGGGAAGGTGCCCGACAGGAGTTCTCTTGGTAGGTTCTACACTAGCTTGGTAGGCATTTGAAAGGCACCACAAAAGTTGTTCCACCTGCTTTCTGGGCTGAGATGGGGAACCGCTGAATTTTGGAGTCGGCTGGTGACAAAATGTTCCAAACACACCCCCTGCACAACTCCACCGGGGAAGGTGCCAGACAG
Organism: Falco cherrug; assembly: GCF_023634085.1. Classification (NCBI taxonomy): domain Eukaryota; kingdom Metazoa; phylum Chordata; class Aves; order Falconiformes; family Falconidae; genus Falco; species Falco cherrug. The sequence continues at coordinate 805,282 of NW_026599497.1, read as the reverse complement.
GAGTTCTCTTGGTAGTTTTTACACTACCTTGGTAGGCAGCTGAAAGACACCACAAAAGTTGTTCCACCTGCTTTCTGGGCTGAGATGGGGAACCGCTGAATTTTGGAGTCGGCTGGTGACAAAATGTTCCAAACACACCCCCTGCACAACTCCACCAGGGAAGGTGCCAGACAGGAGTTCTCCTGGTAGTTTTTACATTGCTCCGGTAGGCATCTAAAAGACACCACAAAAGTTGTTCTATCTGCTTTCTGGGCTGAGATGGGGAAACGCTGAATTTTGGAGTCGGCCGGTGACAAAATGTTCCAAAGACACCCCATGCACAACTCCACCGGGGAAGGTGCCAGACAAGCGTTCTCTTGATAGTTTTTAAACTACCTTGGTAGGCATCTAAAAGACACCACAAAAGTTGTTCTACCTGCTTTCTGGGCTGAGATGGGGAAACGCTGAATTTTGGAGTCGGCTGGTGACAAAATGTTCCAAACACACCCCCTGCACAACTCCACCGGGGAAGGTGCCAGACAGGAGTTCTCCTGGTAGTTTTTACATTGCTCCGGTAGGCATCTGAAAGACACCACAAAAGTTGTTCTACCTGCTTTCTGGGCTGAGATGGGGAACCGCTGAATTTTGGAGTCGGCTGGTGACAAAATGTTCCAAACACACCCCCTGCACAACTCCACCGGGGAAGGTGCCAGACAGGAGTTCTCCTGGTAGTTTTTACATTGCTCCGGTAGGCATCAAAAGGACACCACAAAAGTTGTTCTATCTGATTTCTGGGCTGAGATGGGGAACCGCTGAATTTTGGAGTCGGCCGGTGACAAAATGTTCCAAACACACCCCATGCACAACTCCACCGGGGAAGGTGCCAGACAGGAGTTCTCTTGGTAGTTTCTACACTACCTTGGTAGGCATTTGAAAGGCACCACAAAAGTTGTTCTACCTGCTTTCTGGGCTGAGATGGGGAACCGCTGAATTTTGGAGTCGGCCGGTGACAAAATGTTCCAAAAACACCCCATGCACAACTCCACCGGGGAAGGTGCCAGGCAGGAGTTTTCCTGGTAGTTTTTACACTACCTTGGTAGGCATTTGAAAGACACCACAAAAGTTGTTCTACCTGCTTTCTGGGCTGAGATGGGGAACCGCTGAATTTTGGAGTCGGCCGGTGACAAAATGTTCCAAACACACCCCATGCACAACTCCACCGGGGAAGGTGCCAGACAGGAGTTCTCTTGGTAGTTTCTACACTACCTTGGTAGGCATTTGAAAGGCACCACAAAAGTTGTTGTACCTGCTTTCTGGGCTGAGATGGGGAACCGCTGAATTTTGGAGTCGGCTGGTGACAAAATGTTCCAAACACACCCCCTGCACAACTCTACCGGGGAAGGTGCCAGACAGGAGTTCTCTTGGTAGTTTTTACACTACCTTGGTAGGCATCTAAAAGACACCACAAAAGTTGTTCTACCTGCTTTCTGGGCTGAGATGGGGAAACGCTGAATTTTGGAGTCGGCTGGTGACAAAATGTTCCAAACACACCCCCTGCACAACTCCACCGGGGAAGGTGCCAGACAGGAGTTCTCCTGGTAGTTTTTACACTACCTTGGTAGGCATCTTAAAGACACCACAAAAGTTGTTCTATCTGCTTTCTGGGCTGAGATGGGGAAACGCTGAATTTTGGACTCGGCCGGTGACAAAATGTTCCAAAGACACCCCATGCACAACTCCACCGGGGAAGGTGCCAGACAAGCGTTCTCTTGATAGTTTTTACACTACCTTGGTAGGCATCTAAAAGACACCACAAAAGTTGTTCTACCTGCTTTCTGGGCTGAGATGGGGAAACGCTGAATTTTGGACTCGGCTGGTGACAAAATGTTCCAAACACACCCCCTGCACAACTCCACCGGGGAAGGTGCCAGACAGGAGTTCTCCTGATAGTTTTTACATTGCTCCGGTAGGCATCTGAAAGACACCACAAAAGTTGTTCTACCTGCTTTCTGGGCTGAGATGGGGAACCGCTGAATTTTGGAGTCAGCCGGTGACAAAATGTTCCAAACACACCCCCTGCACAACTCCACCGGGGAAGGTGCCAGACAGGAGTTCTCTTGGTAGTTTTTACACTACCTTGGTAGGCATCTAAAAGACACCACAAAAGTTGTTCTACCTGCTTTCTGGGCTGAGATGGGGAAACGCTGAATTTTGGAGTCGGCCGGTGACAAAATGTTCCAAACACACCCCCTGCACAACTCCACCGGGGAAGGTGCCAGACAGGAATTCTCTTAGTAGTTTTTACATTGCTCCGGTAGGCATCTGAAAGACACCACAAAAGATGTTCTACCTGCTTTCTGGGCTGAGATAGGGAACCGCTGAATTTTGGAGTCGGCCGGTGACAAAATGTTCCAAACACACCCCATGCACAACTCCACCGGGGAAGGTGCCAGGCAGGAGTTCTCCTGGTAGTTTTTACACTACCTTGGTAGGCAGCTGAAAGGCACCACAAAAGTTGTTCCACCTGCTTTCTGGGCTGAGATGGGGAACCGCTGAATTTTGGAGTCGGCTGGTGACAAAATGTTCCAAACACACCCCATGCACAACTCCACCGGGGAAGGTGCCAGACAGGAGTTCTCCTGGTAGTTTTTACATTGCTCCGGTAGGCATCTAAAAGACACCACAAAAGTTGTTCTATCTGCTTTCTGGGCTGAGATGGGGAATCGCTGAATTTTGGACTCGGCTGGTGACAAAATGTTCCAAAGACACCCCCTGCACAACTCCACCGGGGAAGGTGCCAGACAGGAGTTCTCCTGGTAGTTTTTACATTGCTCCGGTAGGCATCTGAAAGACACCACAAAAGTTGTTCTACCTGCTTTCTGGGCTGAGATGGGGAACCGCTGAATTTTGGAGTCGGCTGGTGACAAAATGTTCCAAACACACCCCCTGCACAACTCCACCGGGGAAGGTGCCAGACAGGAGTTCTCCTGGTAGTTTTTACATTGCTCCGGTAGGCATCAAAAGGACACCACAAAAGTTGTTCTACCTGCTTTCTGGGCTGAGATGGGGAACCGCTGAATTTTGGAGTCGGCTGGTGACAAAATGTTCCAAACACACCCCCTGCACAACTCCACCGGGGAAGGTGCCAGACAGGAGTTCTCTTGGTAGTTTTTACACTACCTTGGTAGGCATCTAAAAGACACCACAAAAGTTGCTCTTCCTGCTTTCTGGGCTGAGATGGGGAAACGCTGAATTTTGGAGTCGGCCGGTGACAAAATGTTCCAAACACACCCCCTGCACAACTCCACCGGGGAAGGTGCCAGACAGGAATTCTCTTAGTAGTTTTTACACTACCTTGGTAGGCAGCTGAAAGGCAGCACAAAAGTTGTTCTACCTGCTTTCTGGGCTGAGATGGGGAAACGCTGAATTTTGGAGTCGGCCGGTGACAAAATGTTCCAAACACACCCCATGCACAACTCCACCGGGGAAGGTGCCAGACAGGAGTTCTCCTGGTAGTTTTTACATTGCTCCGGTAGGCATCAAAAGGACACCACAAAAGTTGTTCTATCTGATTTCTGGGCTGAGATGGGGAACCGCTGAATTTTGGAGTCGGCCGGTGACAAAATGTTCCAAACACACCCCATGCACAACTCCACCGGGGAAGGTGCCAGACAGGAGTTCTCTTGGTAGTTTCTACACTACCTTGGTAGGCATTTGAAAGGCACCACAAAAGTTGTTCTACCTGCTTTCTGGGCTGAGATGGGGAAACGCTGAATTTTGGAGTCGGCTGGTGACAAAATGTTCCAAACACACCCCATGCACAACTCCACCGGGGAAGGTGCCAGACAGGAGTTCTTTTAGTAGTTTTTACACTACCTTGGTAGGCAGCTGAAAGGCACCACAAAAGTTGTTCTACCTGCTTTCTGGGCTGAGATGGGGAACCGCTGAATTTTGGAGTCGGCTGGTGACAAAATGTTCCAAAAACACCCCATGCACAACTCCACCGGGGAAGGTGCCAGGCAGGAGTTCTCTTGGTAGATTTTACACTTCCTTGGTAGACATCAGAAAGGCACCACAAAAGTTGTTGTACCTGCTTTCTGGGCTGAGATGGGGAATCGCTGAATTTTGGACTCGGCTGGTGACAAAATGTTCCAAACACACCCCCTGCACAACTCCACCGGGGAAGGTGCCAGACAGGAGTTCTTTTGGTAGTTTTTACACTACCTTGGTAGGCAGCTGAAAGGCACCACAAAAGTTGTTCTTCCTGCTTTCTGGGCTGAGATGGGGAATCGCTGAATTTTGGAGTCGGCCGGTGACAAAATGTTCCAAAGACACCCCATGCACAACTCCACCGGGGAAGGTGCCAGACAAGCGTTCTCTTGATAGTTTTTACACTACCTTGGTAGGCATCTAAAAGACACCACAAAAGTTGTTCTACCTGCTTTCTGGGCTGAGATGGGGAAACGCTGAGTTTTGGACTCGGCTGGTGACAAAATGTTCCAAACACACCCCCTGCACAACTCCACCGGGGAAGGTGCCAGACAGGAGTTCTCCTGGTAGTTTTTACACTACCTTGGTAGGCATCTAAAAGACACCACAAAAGATGTTCTACCTGCTTTCTGGGCTTGAGATGGGGAACCTCTGAATTTTGGAGTCGGCTGGTGACAAAATGTTCCAAAGACACCCCCTGCACAACTCCACCGGGGAAGGTGCCAGACAGGAGTTCTCTTAGTAGTTTTTACACTACCTTGGTAGGCATCTGAAAGGCACCACAAAAGTTGTTCTACCTGCTTTCTGGGCTGAGATGGGGAACCGCTGAATTTTGGAGTCGGCCGGTGACAAAATGTTCCAAACACACCCCCTGCACAACTCCACCGGGGAAGGTGCCAGACAGGAGTTCTCTTAGTAGTTTTTACACTACCTTGGTAGGCATCTGAAAGACACCACAAAAGTTGTTCTACCTGCTTTCTGGGCTGAGATGGGGAACAGCTGAATTTTGGAGTCGGCCGGTGACAAAATGTTCCAAAGACACCCCCTGCACAACTCCACCGGGGAAGGTGCCAGACAGGAGTTCTCCTGGTAGTTTTTACATTGCTCCGGTAGGCATCTGAAAGACACCACAAAAGTTGTTCTACCTGCTTTCTGGGCTGAGATGGGGAATCGCTGAATTTTGGACTCGGCCGGTGACAAAATGTTCCAAAGACACCCCATGCACAACTCCACCGGGGAAGGTGCCAGACAAGCGTTCTCTTGATAGTTTTTACACTACCTTGGTAGGCATCTAAAAGACACCACAAAAGTTGTTCTACCTGCTTTCTGGGCTGAGATGGGGAAACGCTGAATTTTGGACTCGGCTGGTGACAAAATGTTCCAAACACACCCCCTGCACAACTCCACCGGGGAAGGTGCCAGACAGGAGTTCTCCTGATAGTTTTTACATTGCTCCGGTAGGCATCTGAAAGACACCACAAAAGTTGTTCTACCTGCTTTCTGGGCTGAGATGGGGAACCGCTGAATTTTGGAGTCGGCCGGTGACAAAATGTTCCAAACACACCCCCTGCACAACTCCACCGGGGAAGGTGCCAGACAGGAGTTCTCTTGGTAGTTTTTACACTACCTTGGTAGGCATCTAAAAGACACCACAAAAGTTGTTCTACCTGCTTTCTGGGCTGAGATGGGGAAACGCTGAATTTTGGAGTCGGCCGGTGACAAAATGTTCCAAACACACCCCCTGCACAACTCCACCGGGGAAGGTGCCAGACAGGAATTCTCTTAGTAGTTTTTACATTGCTCCAGTAGGCATCTGAAAGACACCACAAAAGATGTTCTACCTGCTTTCTGGGCTGAGATAGGGAACCGCTGAATTTTGGAGTCGGCCGGTGACAAAATGTTCCAAACACACCCCATGCACAACTCCACCGGGGAAGGTGCCAGGCAGGAGTTCTCCTGGTAGTTTTTACACTACCTTGGTAGGCAGCTGAAAGGCACCACAAAAGTTGTTCCACCTGCTTTCTGGGCTGAGATGGGGAACCGCTGAATTTTGGAGTCGGCTGGTGACAAAATGTTCCAAACACACCCCATGCACAACTCCACCGGGGAAGGTGCCAGACAGGAGTTCTCCTGGTAGTTTTTACATTGCTCCGGTAGGCATCTAAAAGACACCACAAAAGTTGTTCTATCTGCTTTCTGGGCTGAGATGGGGAATCGCTGAATTTTGGACTCGGCTGGTGACAAAATGTTCCAAAGACACCCCCTGCACAACTCCACCGGGGAAGGTGCCAGACAGGAGTTCTCCTGGTAGTTTTTACATTGCTCCGGTAGGCATCTGAAAGACACCACAAAAGTTGTTCTACCTGCTTTCTGGGCTGAGATGGGGAACCGCTGAATTTTGGACTCGGCTGGTGACAAAATGTTCCAAACACACCCCCTGCACAACTCCACCGGGGAAGGTGCCAGACAGGAGTTCTCCTGGTAGTTTTTACATTGCTCCGGTAGGCATCAAAAGGACACCACAAAAGTTGTTCTACCTGCTTTCTGGGCTGAGATGGGGAAACGCTGAATTTTGGAGTCGGCTGGTGACAAAATGTTCCAAACACACCCCCTGCACAACTCCACCGGGGAAGGTGCCAGGCAGGAGTTCTTTTAGTAGTTTTTACACTACCTTGGTAGGCAGCTGAAAGGCACCACAAAAGTTGTTCTACCTGCTTTCTGGGCTGAGTTGGGGAAACGCTGAATTTTGGAGTCGGCCGGTGACAAAATGTTCCAAACACACCCCCTGCACAACTCCACCGGGGAAGGTGCCAGACAGGAATTCTCTTAGTAGTTTTTACATTGCTCCGGTAGGCATCTGAAAGACACCACAAAAGATGTTCTACCTGCTTTCTGGGCTGAGATAGGGAACCGCTGAATTTTGGAGTCGGCCGGTGACAAAATGTTCCAAACACACCCCATGCACAACTCCACCGGGGAAGGTGCCAGGCAGGAGTTCTCCTGGTAGTTTTTACACTACCTTGGTAGGCAGCTGAAAGGCACCACAAAAGTTGTTCCACCTGCTTTCTGGGCTGAGATGGGGAACCGCTGAATTTTGGAGTCGGCTGGTGACAAAATGTTCCAAACACACCCCATGCACAACTCCACCGGGGAAGGTGCCAGACAGGAGTTCTCCTGGTAGTTTTTACATTGCTCCGGTAGGCATCTAAAAGACACCACAAAAGTTGTTCTATCTGCTTTCTGGGCTGAGATGGGGAATCGCTGAATTTTGGACTCGGCTGGTGACAAAATGTTCCAAAGACACCCCCTGCACAACTCCACCGGGGAAGGTGCCAGACAGGAGTTCTCCTGGTAGTTTTTACATTGCTCCGGTAGGCATCTGAAAGACACCACAAAAGTTGTTCTACCTGCTTTCTGGGCTGAGATGGGGAACCGCTGAATTTTGGACTCGGCTGGTGACAAAATGTTCCAAACACACCCCCTGCACAACTCCACCGGGGAAGGTGCCAGACAGGAGTTCTCCTGGTAGTTTTTACATTGCTCCGGTAGGCATCAAAAGGACACCACAAAAGTTGTTCTACCTGCTTTCTGGGCTGAGATGGGGAAACGCTGAATTTTGGAGTCGGCTGGTGACAAAATGTTCCAAACACACCCCCTGCACAACTCCACCGGGGAAGGTGCCAGGCAGGAGTTCTTTTAGTAGTTTTTACACTACCTTGGTAGGCAGCTGAAAGGCACCACAAAAGTTGTTCTACCTGCTTTCTGGGCTGAGATGGGGAACCGCTGAATTTTGGAGTCGGCTGGTGACAAAATGTTCCAAAAACACCCCATGCACAACTCCACCGGGGAAGGTGCCAGGCAGGAGTTCTCTTGGTAGATTTTACACTTCCTTGGTAGACATCAGAAAGGCACCACAAAAGTTGTTGTACCTGCTTTCTGGGCTGAGATGGGGAATCGCTGAATTTTGGAGTCGGCCGGTGACAAAATGTTCCAAACACACCCCCTGCACAACTCCACCGGGGAAGGTGCCAGACAGGAGTTCTTTTGGTAGTTTTTACACTACCTTGGTAGGCAGCTGAAAGGCACCACAAAAGTTGTTCTTCCTGCTTTCTGGGCTGAGATGGGGAATCGCTGAATTTTGGAGTCGGCCGGTGACAAAATGTTCCAAAGACACCCCATGCACAACTCCACCGGGGAAGGTGCCAGACAAGCGTTCTCTTGATAGTTTTTACACTACCTTGGTAGGCATCTAAAAGACACCACAAAAGTTGTTCTACCTGCTTTCTGGGCTGAGATGGGGAAACGCTGAGTTTTGGACTCGGCTGGTGACAAAATGTTCCAAAGACACCCCCTGCACAACTCCACCGGGGAAGGTGCCAGACAGGAGTTCTCCTGGTAGTTTTTACACTACCTTGGTAGGCATCTAAAAGACACCACAAAAGATGTTCTACCTGCTTTCTGGGCTTGAGATGGGGAACCTCTGAATTTTGGAGTCGGCTGGTGACAAAATGTTCCAAAGACACCCCCTGCACAACTCCACCGGGGAAGGTGCCAGACAGGAGTTCTCTTAGTAGTTTTTACACTACCTTGGTAGGCATCTGAAAGGCACCACAAAAGTTGTTCTACCTGCTTTCTGGGCTGAGATGGGGAACCGCTGAATTTTGGAGTCGGCCGGTGACAAAATGTTCCAAACACACCCCCTGCACAACTCCACCGGGGAAGGTGCCAGACAGGAGTTCTCTTAGTAGTTTTTACACTACCTTGGTAGGCATCTGAAAGACACCACAAAAGTTGTTCTACCTGCTTTCTGGGCTGAGATGGGGAACAGCTGAATTTTGGAGTCGGCCGGTGACAAAATGTTCCAAAGACACCCCCTGCACAACTCCACCGGGGAAGGTGCCAGACAGGAGTTCTCCTGGTAGTTTTTACATTGCTCCGGTAGGCATCTGAAAGACACCACAAAAGTTGTTCTACCTGCTTTCTGGGCTGAGATGGGGAATCGCTGAATTTTGGACTCGGCCGGTGACAAAATGTTCCAAAGACACCCCATGCACAACTCCACCGGGGAAGGTGCCAGACAAGCGTTCTCTTGATAGTTTTTACACTACCTTGGTAGGCATCTAAAAGACACCACAAAAGTTGTTCTACCTGCTTTCTGGGCTGAGATGGGGAAACGCTGAATTTTGGACTCGGCTGGTGACAAAATGTTCCAAACACACCCCCTGCACAACTCCACCGGGGAAGGTGCCAGACAGGAGTTCTCCTGATAGTTTTTACATTGCTCCGGTAGGCATCTGAAAGACACCACAAAAGTTGTTCTACCTGCTTTCTGGGCTGAGATGGGGAACCGCTGAATTTTGGAGTCGGCCGGTGACAAAATGTTCCAAACACACCCCCTGCACAACTCCACCGGGGAAGGTGCCAGACAGGAGTTCTCCTGGTAGTTTTTACACTACCTTGGTAGGCATTTGAAAGACACCACAAAAGTTGTTCTACCTGCTTTCTGGGCTGAGATGGGGAACCGCTGAATTTTGGAGTCGGCCGGTGACAAAATGTTCCAAACACACCCCCTGCACAACTCCACCGGGGAAGGTGCCAGACAGGAATTCTCTTAGTAGTTTTTACATTGCTCCGGTAGGCATCTGAAAGACACCACAAAAGATGTTCTACCTGCTTTCTGGGCTGAGATAGGGAACCGCTGAATTTTGGACTCGGCCGGTGACAAAATGTTCCAAACACACCCCATGCACAACTCCACCGGGGAAGGTGCCAGGCAGGAGTTCTCCTGGTAGTTTTTACACTACCTTGGTAGGCAGCTGAAAGGCACCACAAAAGTTGTTCCACCTGCTTTCTGGGCTGAGATGGGGAACCGCTGAATTTTGGAGTCGGCTGGTGACAAAATGTTCCAAACACACCCCATGCACAACTCCACCGGGGAAGGTGCCAGACAGGAGTTCTCCTGGTAGTTTTTACATTGCTCCGGTAGGCATCTAAAAGACACCACAAAAGTTGTTCTATCTGCTTTCTGGGCTGAGATGGGGAATCGCTGAATTTTGGACTCGGCTGGTGACAAAATGTTCCAAAGACACCCCCTGCACAACTCCACCGGGGAAGGTGCCAGACAGGAGTTCTCCTGGTAGTTTTTACATTGCTCCGGTAGGCATCTGAAAGACACCACAAAAGTTGTTCTACCTGCTTTCTGGGCTGAGATGGGGAACCGCTGAATTTTGGACTCGGCTGGTGACAAAATGTTCCAAACACACCCCCTGCACAACTCCACCGGGGAAGGTGCCAGACAGGAGTTCTCCTGGTAGTTTTTACATTGCTCCGGTAGGCATCAAAAGGACACCACAAAAGTTGTTCTACCTGCTTTCTGGGCTGAGATGGGGAAACGCTGAATTTTGGAGTCGGCTGGTGACAAAATGTTCCAAACACACCCCCTGCACAACTCCACCGGGGAAGGTGCCAGACACGAGTTCTCTTGGTAGTTTTTACACTACCTTGGTAGGCATCTAAAAGACACCACAAAAGTTGCTCTTCCTGCTTTCTGGGCTGAGATGGGGAAACGCTGAATTTTGGAGTCGGCCGGTGACAAAATGTTCCAAACACACCCCCTGCACAACTCCACCGGGGAAGGTGCCAGACAGGAATTCTCTTAGTAGTTTTTACACTACCTTGGTAGGCAGCTGAAAGGCAGCACAAAAGTTGTTCTACCTGCTTTCTGGGCTGAGATGGGGAACCGCTGAATTTTGGAGTCGGCCGGTGACAAAATGTTCCAAACACACCCCATGCACAACTCCACCGGGGAAGGTGCCAGGCAGGAGTTCTCCTGGTAGTTTTTACACTACCTTGGTAGGCATTTGAAAGACACCACAAAAGTTGTTCTACCTGCTTTCTGGGCTGAGATGGGGAACCGCTGAATTTTGGAGTCGGCCGGTGACAAAATGTTCCAAACACACCCCCTGCACAACTCCACCGGGGAAGGTGCCCGACAGGAGTTCTCTTGGTAGGTTCTACACTAGCTTGGTAGGCATTTGAAAGGCACCACAAAAGTTGTTCTACCTGCTTTCTGGGCTGAGATGGGGAACCGCTGAATTTTGGAGTCGGCTGGTGACAAGATGTTCCAAACACACCCCCTGCACAACTCCACCGGGGAAGGTGCCAGACAGGAGTTCTCTTGGTAGTTTTTACACTACCTTGGTAGGCAGCTGAAAGACACCACAAAAGTTGTTCCACCTGCTTTCTGGGCTGAGATGGGGAACCGCTGAATTTTGGAGTCGGCTGGTGACAAAATGTTCAAAACACACCCCCTGCACAACTCCACCAGGGAAGGTGCCAGACAGGAGTTCTCCTGGTAGTTTTTACATTGCTCCGGTAGGCATCTAAAAGACACCACAAAAGTTGTTCTATCTGCTTTCTGGGATGAGATGGGGAATCGCTGAATTTTGGACTCGGCCGGTGACAAAATGTTCCAAAGACACCCCCTGCACAACTCCACCGGGGAAGGTGCCAGACAAGCGTTCTCTTGATAGTTTTTAAACTACCTTGGTAGGCATCTAAAAGACACCACAAAAGTTGTTCTACCTGCTTTCTGGGCTGAGATGGGGAAACGCTGAATTTTGGAGTCGGCTGGTGACAAAATGTTCCAAACACACCCCCTGCACAACTCCACCGGGGAAGGTGCCAGACAGGAGTTCTCCTGGTAGTTTTTACATTGCTCCGGTAGGCATCAAAAGGACACCACAAAAGTTGTTCTATCTGATTTCTGGGCTGAGATGGGGAACCGCTGAATTTTGGAGTCGGCCGGTGACAAAATGTTCCAAACACACCCCATGCACAACTCCACCGGGGAAGGTGCCAGACAGGAGTTCTCTTGGTAGTTTCTACACTACCTTGGTAGGCATTTGAAAGGCACCACAAAAGTTGTTCTACCTGCTTTCTGGGCTGAGATGGGGAACCGCTGAATTTTGGAGTCGGCTGGTGACAAAATGTTCCAAACACACCCCATGCACAACTCCACCGGGGAAGGTGCCAGACAGGAGTTCTTTTAGTAGTTTTTACACTACCTTGGTAGGCAGCTGAAAGGCACCACAAAAGTTGTTCTACCTGCTTTCTGGGCTGAGATGGGGAACCGCTGAATTTTGGAGTCGGCTGGTGACAAAATGTTCCAAAAACACCCCATGCACAACTCCACCGGGGAAGGTGCCAGGCAGGAGTTCTCTTGGTAGATTTTACACTTCCTTGGTAGACATCAGAAAGGCACCACAAAAGTTGTTGTACCTGCTTTCTGGGCTGAGATGGGGAATCGCTGAATTTTGGACTCGGCCGGTGACAAAATGTTCCAAACACACCCCCTGCACAACTCCACCGGGGAAGGTGCCAGACAGGAGTTCTTTTGGTAGTTTTTACACTACCTTGGTAGGCAGCTGAAAGGCACCACAAAAGTTGTTCTTCCTGCTTTCTGGGCTGAGATGGGGAATCGCTGAATTTTGGAGTCGGCCGGTGACAAAATGTTCCAAAGACACCCCATGCACAACTCCACCGGGGAAGGTGCCAGACAAGCGTTCTCTTGATAGTTTTTACACTACCTTGGTAGGCATCTAAAAGACACCACAAAAGTTGTTCTACCTGCTTTCTGGGCTGAGATGGGGAAACGCTGAGTTTTGGACTCGGCTGGTGACAAAATGTTCCAAACACACCCCCTGCACAACTCCACCGGGGAAGGTGCCAGACAGGAGTTCTCTTGGTAGTTTTTACACTACCTTGGTAGGCATCTAAAAGACACCACAAAAGATGTTCTACCTGCTTTCTGGGCTTGAGATGGGGAACCTCTGAATTTTGGAGTCGGCTGGTGACAAAATGTTCCAAAGACACCCCCTGCACAACTCCACCGGGGAAGGTGCCAGACAGGAGTTCTCTTAGTAGTTTTTACACTACCTTGGTAGGCAGCTGAAAGGCACCACAAAAGTTGTTCTACCTGCTTTCTGGGCTGAGATGGGGAACCGCTGAATTTTGGAGTCGGCCGGTGACAAAATGTTCCAAACACACCCCCTGCACAACTCCACCGGGGAAGGTGCCAGACAGGAGTTCTCTTAGTAGTTTTTACACTACCTTGGTAGGCATCTGAAAGACACCACAAAAGTTGTTCTACCTGCTTTCTGGGCTGAGATGGGGAACAGCTGAATTTTGGAGTCGGCCGGTGACAAAATGTTCCAAAGACACCCCCTGCACAACTCCACCGGGGAAGGTGCCAGACAGGAGTTCTCCTGGTAGTTTTTACATTGCTCCGGTAGGCATCTGAAAGACACCACAAAAGTTGTTCTACCTGCTTTCTGGGCTGAGATGGGGAACCGCTGAATTTTGGAGTCGGCTGGTGAAAAAATGTTCCAAACACACCCCATGCACAACTCCACCGGGGAAGGTGCCAGACAGGAGTTCTCCTGGTAGTTTTTACATTGCTCCGGTAGGCATCTGAAAGACACCACAAAAGATGTTCTACCTGCTTTCTGGGCTGAGATAGGGAACCGCTGAATTTTGGAGTCGGCCGGTGACAAAATGTTCCAAACACACCCCATGCACAACTCCACCGGGGAAGGTGCCAGACAAGCGTTCTCTTGATAGTTTTTACACTACCTTGGTAGGCATCTAAAAGACACCACAAAAGTTGTTCTACCTGCTTTCTGGGCTGAGATGGGGAAATGCTGAGTTTTGGACTCGGCTGGTGACAAAATGTTCCAAACACACCCCCTGCACAACTCCACCGGGGAAGGTGCCAGACAGGAGTTCTCCTGGTAGTTTTTACATTGCTCCGGTAGGCATCTAAAAGACACCACAGAAGATGTTCTACCTGCTTTCTGGGCTGAGATGGGGAACCGCTGAATTTTGGAGTCGGCTGGTGACAAAATGTTCCAAACACACCCCCTGCACAACTCCACCGGGGAAGGTGCCAGACAAGAGTTCTCTTGATAGTTTTTACACTCCTTTGGTAGGCAGCTGAAAGGCACCACAAAAGTTGTTCTACCTGCTTTCTGGGCTGAGATGGGGAACAGCTGAATTTTGGACTCGGCCGGTGACAAAATGTTCCAAACACACCCCATGCACAACTCCACCGGGGAAGGTGCCAGACAGCAGTTCTCTTGGTAGATTTTACATTGCTCTGGTAGGCAGCTGAAAGGCACAAGAAAAGTTGTTGTACCTGCTTTCTGGGCTGAGATGGGGAACCGCTGAATTTTGGAGTCGGCCGGTGACAAAATGTTCCAAACACACCCCATGCACAACTCCACCGGGGAAGGTGCCAGACAGGAGTTCTCTTAGTAGTTTTTACACTACCTTGGTAGGCAGCTGAAAGGCACCACAAAAGTTGTTCTACCTGCTTTCTGGGCTGAGATGGGGAACCGCTGAATTTTGGAGTCGGCTGGTGACAAAATGTTCCAAAAACACCCCATGCACAACTCCACCGGGGAAGGTGCCAGGCAGGAGTTCTCTTGGTAGATTTTACACTTCCTTGGTAGACATCAGAAAGGCACCACAAAAGTTGTTGTACCTGCTTTCTGGGCTGAGATGGGGAATCGCTGAATTTTGGAGTCGGCCGGTGACAAAATGTTCCAAACACACCCCCTGCACAACTCCACCGGGGAAGGTGCCAGACAGGAGTTCTTTTGGTAGTTTTTACACTACCTTGGTAGGCATCTGAAAGACACCACAAAAGTTGTTCTTCCTGCTTTCTGGGCTGAGATGGGGAATCGCTGAATTTTGGAGTCGGCCGGTGACAAAATGTTCCAAAGACACCCCCTGCACAACTCCACCGGGGAAGGTGCCAGACAAGCGTTCTCTTGATAGTTTTTACACTACCTTGGTAGGCATCTAAAAGACACCACAAAAGTTGTTCTACCTGCTTTCTGGGCTGAGATGGGGAAACGCTGAGTTTTGGACTCGGCTGGTGACAAAATGTTCCAAACACACCCCCTGCACAACTCCACCGGGGAAGGTGCCAGACAGGAGTTCTCCTGGTAGTTTTTACACTACCTTGGTAGGCATCTAAAAGACACCACAAAAGATGTTCTACCTGCTTTCTGGGCTTGAGATGGGGAACCTCTGAATTTTGGAGTCGGCTGGTGACAAAATGTTCCAAAGACACCCCCTGCACAACTCCACCGGGGAAGGTGCCAGACAGGAGTTCTCTTAGTAGTTTTTACACTACCTTGGTATGCATCTAAAAGACACCACAAAAGATGTTCTACCTGCTTTCTGGGCTGAGATGGGGAACCGCTGAATTTTGGAGTCGGCTGGTGACAAAATGTTCCAAAGACACCCCCTGCACAACTCCACCGGGGAAGGTGCCAGACAGGAGTTCTCCTGGTAGTTTTTACATTGCTCCGGTAGGCATTTGAAAGACACCACAAAAGTTGTTCTACCTGCTTTCTGGGCTGAGATGGGGAACCGCTGAATTTTGGAGTCGGCTGGTGACAAAATGTTCCAAACACACCCCCTGCACAACTCCACCGGGGAAGGTGCCAGACAAGAGTTCTCTTGATAGTTTTTACACTACCTTGGTAGGCAGCTGAAAGGCACAACAAAAGTTGTTCTTCCTGCTTTCTGGGCTGAGATGGGGAACCGCTGAATTTTGGAGTCGGCTGGTGACAAAATGTTCCAAACACACCCCATGCACAACTCCACCGGGGAAGGTGCCAGACAGGAGTTCTCTTAGTAGTTTCTACACTACCTTGGTAGGCAGCTGAAAGGCAGCACAAAAGTTGTTCTACCTGCTTTCTGGGCTGAGATGGGGAACCGCTGAATTTTGGACTCGGCTGGTGACAAAATGTTCCAAACACACCCCCTGCACAACTCCACCGGGGAAGGTGCCAGGCAGGAGTTCTCTTGGTAGTTTTTACACTACCTTGGTAGGCATCTAAAAGACACCACAAAAGTTGTTCTACCTGCTTTCTGGGCTGAGATGGGGAAACGCTGAATTTTGGAGTCGGCTGGTGACAAAATGTTCCAAACACACCCCCTGCACAACTCCACCGGGGAAGGTGCCAGACAGGAGTTCTCCTGGTAGTTTTTACATTGCTCCGGTAGGCATCTGAAAGACACCACAAAAGTTGTTCTACCTGCTTTCTGGGCTGAGATGGGGAATCGCTGAATTTTGGACTCGGCCGGTGACAAAATGTTCCAAAGACACCCCATGCACAACTCCACCGGGGAAGGTGCCAGACAAGCGTTCTCTTGATAGTTTTTACACTACATTGGTAGGCATCTAAAAGACACCACAAAAGTTGTTGTACCTTCTTTCTGGGCTGAGATGGGGAACAGCTGAATTTTGGACTCGGCTGGTGACAAAATGTTACAAACACACCCCCTGCACAACTCCACCGGGGAAGGTGCCAGGCAGGAGTTCTCCTGGTAGTTTTTACATTGCTCCGGTAGGCATCTAAAAGACACCACAAAAGTTGTTCTACCTGCTTTCTGGGCTGAGATGGGGAACCGCTGAATTTTGGAGTCGGCTGGTGACAAAATGTTCCAAACACACCCCCTGCACAACTCCACCGGGGAAGGTGCCAGACAAGAGTTCTCTTGATAGTTTTTACACTACCTTGGTAGGCAGCTGAAAGGCACAACAAAAGTTGTTCTACCTGCTTTCTGGGCTGAGATGGGGAAACGCTGAGTTTTGGACTCGGCTGGTGACAAAATGTTCCAAACACACCCCATGCACAACTCCACCGGGGAAGGTGCCAGGCAGGAGTTCTCTTGGTAGTTTTTACACTACCTTGGTAGGCATCTAAAAGACACCACAAAAGTTGTTCTACCTGCTTTCTGGGCTGAGATGGGGAAACGCTGAATTTTGGAGTCGGCTGGTGACAAAATGTTCCAAACACACCCCATGCACAACTCCACCGGGGAAGGTGCCAGACAGGAGTTCTCCTGGTAGTTTTTACATTGCTCCGGTAGGCATCTGAAAGACACCACAAAAGTTGTTCTTCCTGCTTTCTGGGCTGAGATGGGGAATCGCTGAATTTTGGAGTCGGCCGGTGACAAAATGTTCCAAAGACACCCCATGCACAACTCCACCGGGGAAGGTGCCAGACAAGCGTTCTCTTGATAGTTTTTACACTACCTTGGTAGGCATCTGAAAGACACCACAAAAGTTGTTCTACCTGCTTTCTGGGCTGAGATGGGGAAACGCTGAGTTTTGGACTCGGCTGGTGACAAAATGTTCCAAACACACCCCCTGCACAACTCCACCGGGGAAGGTGCCAGACAGGAGTTCTCCTGGTAGTTTTTTCACTACCTTGGTATGCATCTAAAAGACACCACAAAAGATGTTCTACCTGCTTTCTGGGCTGAGATGGGGAACCGCTGAATTTTGGAGTCGGCTGGTGACAAAATGTTCCAAACACACCCCCTGCACAACTCCACCGGGGAAGGTGCCAGACAGGAGTTCTCTTGGTAGATTTTACACTACCTTGGTAGGCATCTAAAAGACACCACAAAAGATGTTCTACCTGCTTTCTGGGCTGAGATGGGGAAACGCTGAATTTTGGACTCGGCTGGTGACAAAATGTTCCAAAGACACCCCATGCACAACTCCACCGGGGAAGGTGCCAGACAGGAGTTCTCTTAGTAGTTTTTACATTGCTCTGGTAGGCAGCTGAAAGGCACAAGAAAAGTTGTTCTATCTGCTTTCTGGGCTGAGATGGGGAACCGCTGAATTTTGGACTCGGCCGGTGACAAAATGTTCCAAACACACCCCATGCACAACTCCACCGGGGAAGGTGCCAGACAAGCGTTCTCTTGGTAGATTTTACACTACCTTGGTAGACATCAGAAAGGCACCACAAAAGTTGTTCTACCTGCTTTCTGGGCTGAGATGGGGAATCGCTGAATTTTGGAGTCGGCCGGTGACAAAATGTTCAAAACACACCCCATGCACAATTCCACCGGGGAAGGTGCCAGGAACGAATTCTGTTGGTAGTTTTTACACTACCTTGGTAGGCAGCTGAAAGGCACCACAAAAGTTGTTCTTCCTGCTTTCTGGGCTGAGATGGGGAATCGCTGAATTTTGGAGTCGGCCGGTGACAAAATGTTCCAAAGACACCCCCTGCACAACTCCACCGGGGAAGGTGCCAGACAAGCGTTCTCTTGATAGTTTTTACACTACCTTGGTAGGCATCTAAAAGACACCACAAAAGTTGTTCTACCTGCTTTCTGGGCTGAGATGGGGAAACGCTGAGTTTTGGAGTCGGCTGGTGACAAAATGTTCCAAACACACCCCCTGCACAACTCCACCGGGGAAGGTGCCAGACAGGAGTTCTCTTGGTAGTTTTTACACTACCTTGGTAGGCATCTAAAAGACACCACAAAAGATGTTCTACCTGCTTTCTGGGCTGAGATGGGGAACCGCTGAATTTTGGACTCGGCTGGTGACAAAATGTTCCAAACACACCCCCTGCACAACTCCACCGGGGAAGGTGCCAGACAGGCGTTCTCTTGGTAGATTTTACATTGCTCCGGTAGGCAGCTGAAAGGCACAAGAAAAGTTGTTGTACCTGCTTTCTGGGCTGAGATGGGGAACCGCTGAATTTTGGAGTCGGCCGGTGACAAAATGTTCCAAACACACCCCATGCACAACTCCACCGGGGAAGGTGCCAGACAGGAGTTCTCTTAGTAGTTTTTACACTACCTTGGTAGGCATCTGAAAGGCACCACAAAAGTTGTTCTACCTGCTTTCTGGGCTGAGATGGGGAACAGCTGAATTTTGGACTCGGCCGGTGAAAAAATGTTCCAAACACACCCCCTGCACAACTCCACAGGGGAAGGTGCCAGACAGGAGTTCTCTTAGTAGTTTTTACACTACCTTGGTAGGCATCTGAAAGACACCACAAAAATTGTTCTACCTGCTTTCTGGGCTGAGATGGGGAATCGCTGAATTTTGGAGTCGGCCGGTGACAAAATGTTCCAAAGACACCCCCATGCACAACTCCACCGGGGAAGGTGCCAGACAGGAGTTCTCCTGGTAGTTTTTACATTGCTCCGGTAGGCATCTGAAAGACACCACAAAAGTTGTTCTATCTGCTTTCTGGGCTGAGATGGGGAATCGCTGAATTTTGGACTCGGCCGGTGACAAAATGTTCCAAAGACACCCCATGCACAACTCCACCGGGGAAGGTGCCAGACAAGCGTTCTCTTGATAGTTTTTACACTACATTGGTAGGCATCTAAAAGACACCACAAAAGTTGTTCTTCCTGCTTTCTGGGCTGAGATGGGGAACAGCTGAATTTTGGACTCGGCTGGTGACAAAATGTTCCAAAGACACCCCATGCACAACTCCACCGGGGAAGGTGCCAGACAGGAGTTCTCCTGGTAGTTTTTACATTGCTCCGGTAGGCATTTGAAAGGCACCACAAAAGTTGTTCTACCTGCTTTCTGGGCTGAGATGGGGAACCGCTGAATTTTGGAGTCGGCCGGTGACAAAATGTTCCAAACACACCCCCTGCACAACTCCACCGGGGAAGGTGCCAGACAGGAGTTCTCTTGGTAGTTTCTACACTACCTTGGTAGGCATTTGAAAGGCACCACAAAAGTTGTTCTACCTGCTTTCTGGGCTGAGATGGGGAAACGCTGAGTTTTGGACTCGGCTGGTGACAAAATGTTCCAAACACACCCCCTGCACAACTCCACCGGGGAAGGTGCCAGACAGGAGTTCTCTTGGTAGTTTTTACACTACCTTGGTAGGCATCTAAAAGACACCACAAAAGATGTTCTACCTGCTTTCTGGGCTGAGATGGGGAACCGCTGAATTTTGGACTCGGCTGGTGACAAAATGTTCCAAACACACCCCCTGCACAACTCCACCGGGGAAGGTGCCAGACAGGCGTTCTCTTGGTAGATTTTACATTGCTCCGGTAGGCAGCTGAAAGGCACAAGAAAAGTTGTTGTACCTGCTTTCTGGGCTGAGATGGGGAACCGCTGAATTTTGGAGTCGGCCGGTGACAAAATGTTCCAAACACACCCCCTGCACAACTCCACCGGGGAAGGTGCCAGACAGGAGTTCTCTTAGTAGTTTTTACACTACCTTGGTAGGCATCTGAAAGGCACCACAAAAGTTGTTCTACCTGCTTTCTGGGCTGAGATGGGGAACAGCTGAATTTTGGACTCGGCCGGTGAAAAAATGTTCCAAACACACCCCCTGCACAACTCCACAGGGGAAGGTGCCAGACAGGAGTTCTCTTAGTAGTTTTTACACTACCTTGGTAGGCATCTGAAAGACACCACAAAAGTTGTTCTACCTGCTTTCTGGGCTGAGATGGGGAATCGCTGAATTTTGGACTCGGCCGGTGACAAAATGTTCCAAAGACACCCCCTGCACAACTCCACCGGGGAAGGTGCCAGACAGGAGTTCTCCTGGTAGTTTTTACATTGCTCCGGTAGGCATCTGAAAGACACCACAAAAGTTGTTCTATCTGCTTTCTGGGCTGAGATGGGGAATCGCTGAATTTTGGACTCGGCCGGTGACAAAATGTTCCAAAGACACCCCATGCACAACTCCACCGGGGAAGGTGCCAGACAAGCGTTCTCTTGATAGTTTTTACACTACATTGGTAGGCATCTAAAAGACACCACAAAAGTTGTTCTTCCTGCTTTCTGGGCTGAGATGGGGAACCGCTGAATTTTGGACTCGGCTGGTGACAAAATGTTCCAAAGACACCCCATGCACAACTCCACCGGGGAAGGTGCCAGACAGGAGTTCTCCTGGTAGTTTTTACATTGCTCCGGTAGGCATTTGAAAGGCACCACAAAAGTTGTTCTACCTGCTTTCTGGGCTGAGATGGGGAACCGCTGAATTTTGGAGTCGGCCGGTGACAAAATGTTCCAAACACACCCCATGCACAACTCCACCGGGGAAGGTGCCGGACAGGAGTTCTCTTGGTAGTTTCTACACTACCTTGGTAGGCATTTGAAAGGCACCACAAAAGTTGTTCTTCCTGCTTTCTGGGCTGAGATGGGGAACCGCTGAATTTTGGAGTCGGCTGGTGACAAAATGTTCCAAACACACCCCCTGCACAACTCCACAGGGGAAGGTGCCAGACAGGAGTTCTCTTAGTAGTTTTTACACTACCTTGGTAGGCATCTGAAAGACACCACAAAAGTTGTTCTACCTGCTTTCTGGGCTGAGATGGGGAATCGCTGAATTTTGGAGTCGGCCGGTGACAAAATGTTCCAAAGACACCCCCATGCACAACTCCACCGGGGAAGGTGCCAGACAGGAGTTCTCCTGGTAGTTTTTACATTGCTCCGGTAGGCATCTGAAAGACACCACAAAAGTTGTTCTATCTGCTTTCTGGGCTGAGATGGGGAATCGCTGAATTTTGGACTCGGCCGGTGACAAAATGTTCCAAAGACACCCCATGCACAACTCCACCGGGGAAGGTGCCAGACAAGCGTTCTCTTGATAGTTTTTACACTACATTGGTAGGCATCTAAAAGACACCACAAAAGTTGTTCTTCCTGCTTTCTGGGCTGAGATGGGGAACAGCTGAATTTTGGACTCGGCTGGTGACAAAATGTTCCAAAGACACCCCATGCACAACTCCACCGGGGAAGGTGCCAGACAGGAGTTCTCCTGGTAGTTTTTACATTGCTCCGGTAGGCATTTGAAAGGCACCACAAAAGTTGTTCTACCTGCTTTCTGGGCTGAGATGGGGAACCGCTGAATTTTGGAGTCGGCCGGTGACAAAATGTTCCAAACACACCCCCTGCACAACTCCACCGGGGAAGGTGCCAGACAGGAGTTCTCTTGGTAGTTTCTACACTACCTTGGTAGGCATTTGAAAGGCACCACAAAAGTTGTTCTACCTGCTTTCTGGGCTGAGATGGGGAAACGCTGAGTTTTGGACTCGGCTGGTGACAAAATGTTCCAAACACACCCCCTGCACAACTCCACCGGGGAAGGTGCCAGACAGGCGTTCTCTTGGTAGATTTTACATTGCTCCGGTAGGCAGCTGAAAGGCACAAGAAAAGTTGTTGTACCTGCTTTCTGGGCTGAGATGGGGAACCGCTGAATTTTGGAGTCGGCCGGTGACAAAATGTTCCAAACACACCCCCTGCACAACTCCACCGGGGAAGGTGCCAGACAGGAGTTCTCTTAGTAGTTTTTACACTACCTTGGTAGGCATCTGAAAGGCACCACAAAAGTTGTTCTACCTGCTTTCTGGGCTGAGATGGGGAACAGCTGAATTTTGGACTCGGCCGGTGAAAAAATGTTCCAAACACACCCCCTGCACAACTCCACAGGGGAAGGTGCCAGACAGGAGTTCTCTTAGTAGTTTTTACACTACCTTGGTAGGCATCTGAAAGACACCACAAAAGTTGTTCTACCTGCTTTCTGGGCTGAGATGGGGAATCGCTGAATTTTGGACTCGGCCGGTGACAAAATGTTCCAAAGACACCCCCTGCACAACTCCACCGGGGAAGGTGCCAGACAGGAGTTCTCCTGGTAGTTTTTACATTGCTCCGGTAGGCATCTGAAAGACACCACAAAAGTTGTTCTATCTGCTTTCTGGGCTGAGATGGGGAATCGCTGAATTTTGGACTCGGCCGGTGACAAAATGTTCCAAAGACACCCCATGCACAACTCCACCGGGGAAGGTGCCAGACAAGCGTTCTCTTGATAGTTTTTACACTACATTGGTAGGCATCTAAAAGACACCACAAAAGTTGTTCTTCCTGCTTTCTGGGCTGAGATGGGGAACCGCTGAATTTTGGACTCGGCTGGTGACAAAATGTTCCAAAGACACCCCATGCACAACTCCACCGGGGAAGGTGCCAGACAGGAGTTCTCCTGGTAGTTTTTACATTGCTCCGGTAGGCATTTGAAAGGCACCACAAAAGTTGTTCTACCTGCTTTCTGGGCTGAGATGGGGAACCGCTGAATTTTGGAGTCGGCCGGTGACAAAATGTTCCAAACACACCCCATGCACAACTCCACCGGGGAAGGTGCCGGACAGGAGTTCTCTTGGTAGTTTCTACACTACCTTGGTAGGCATTTGAAAGGCACCACAAAAGTTGTTCTTCCTGCTTTCTGGGCTGAGATGGGGAACCGCTGAATTTTGGAGTCGGCTGGTGACAAAATGTTCCAAACACACCCCCTGCACAACTCCACCGGGGAAGGTGCCAGACAGGAGTTCTCTTGGTAGTTTTTACACTACCTTGGTAGGCACCTGAAAGACACCACAAAAGTTGTTGTACCTGCTTTCTGGGCTGAGATGGGGAACCGCTGAATTTTGGAGTCGGCTGGTGACGAAATGTTCCAAACACACCCCCTGCACAACTCCACCGGGGAAGGTGCCAGACAGGAGTTCTCTTAGTAGTTTCTACACTACCTTGGTAGGCAGCTGAAAGGCAGCACAAAAGTTGTTCTACCTGCTTTCTGGGCTGAGATGGGGAACCGCTGAATTTTGGAGTCGGCCGGTGACAAAATGTTCCAAAGACACCCCATGCACAACTCCACCGGGGAAGGTGCCAGACAAGCGTTCTCTTGATAGTTTTTACACTACCTTGGTATGCATCTGAAAGACACCACAAAAGATGTTCTACCTGCTTTCTGGGCTGAGATGGGGAACCGCTGAATTTTGGAGTCGGCTGGTGACAAAATGTTCCAAACACACCCCCTGCACAACTCCACCGGGGAAGGTGCCAGACAGGAGTTCTCTTGGTAGATTTTACACTACCTTGGTAGGCATCAGAAAGGCACCACAAAAGTTGTTCTACCTGCTTTCTGGGCTGAGATGGGGAATCGCTGAATTTTGGACTCGGCTGGTGACAAAATGTTCCAAACACACCCCCTGCACAACTCCACCGGGGAAGGTGCCAGACAGGAGTTCTCTTGGTAGTTTTTACATTGCTCCGGTAGGCATCTGAAAGACACCACAAAAGTTGTTCTACCTGCTTTCTGGGCTGAGATGGGGAACCGCTGAATTTTGGAGTCGGCTGGTGACAAAATGTTCCAAACACACCCCCTGCACAACTCCACCGGGGAAGGTGCCAGACAGGAGTTCTGTTAGTAGTTTTTACATTGCTCTGGTAGGCAGCTGAAAGGCACCACAAAAGTTGTTCTATCTGCTTTCTGGGCTGAGATGGGGAACCGCTGAATTTTGGAGTCGGCCGGTGACAAAATGTTCCAAAGACACCCCATGCACAACTCCACCGGGGAAGGTGCCAGACAAGCGTTCTCTTGATAGTTTTTACACTACATTGGTAGGCATCTAAAAGACACCTCAAAAGTTGTTCTTCCTGCTTTCTGGGCTGAGATGGGGAACAGCTGAATTTTGGACTCGGCTGGTGACAAAATGTTCCAAAGACACCCCCTGCACAACTCCACCGGGGAAGGTGCCAGACAGGAGTTCTCCTGGTAGTTTTTACATTGCTCCGGTAGGCATTTGAAAGGCACCACAAAAGTTGTTCTACCTGCTTTCTGGGCTGAGATGGGGAACCGCTGAATTTTGGACTCGGCTGGTGACAAAATGTTCCAAACACACCCCCTGCACAACTCCACCGGGGAAGGTGCCAGACAAGAGTTCTCTTGATAGTTTTTACACTACCTTGGTAGGCAGCTGAAAGGCACCACAAAAGTTGTTCTTCCTGCTTTCTGGGCTGAGATGGGGAACCGCTGAATTTTGGAGTCGGCTGGTGACAAAATGTTCCAAACACACCCCCTGCACAACTCCACCGGGGAAGGTGCCAGACAGAAGTTCTCCTGGTAGTTTTTACATTGCTCCGGTAGGCATCTGAAAGACACCACAAAAGTTGTTCTATCTGCTTTCTGGGCTGAGATGGGGAACCGCTGAATTTTGGAGTCGGCTGGTGACAAAATGTTCCAAACACACCCCCTGCACAACTCCACCGGGGAAGGTGCCAGACAGGAATTCTCTTAGTAGTTTTTACACTACCTTGGTAGGCATCTAAAAGACACCACAAAAGTTGTTCTACCTGCTTTCTGGGCTGAGATGGGGAACCGCTGAATTTTGGAGTCGGCTGGTGACGAAATGTTCCAAACACACCCCCTGCACAACTCCACCGGGGAAGGTGCCAGACAGGAATTCTCTTAGTAGTTTCTACACTACCTTGGTAGGCATCTGAAAGGCACCACAAAAGTTGTTCTACCTGCTTTCTGGGCTGAGATGGGGAACCGCTGAATTTTGGACTCGGCTGGTGACAAAATGTTCCAAACACACCCCCTGCACAACTCCACCGGGGAAGGTGCCAGACAGGAGTTCTCCTGGTAGTTTTTACACTACCTTGGTAGGCATTTGAAAGGCACCACAAAAGTTGTTCTATCTGCTTTCTGGGCTGAGATGGGGAACCGCTGAATTTTGGAGTCGGCCGGTGACAAAATGTTCCAAACACACCCCATGCACAACTCCACCGGGGAAGGTGCCAGAAAGCGTTCTCTTGATAGTTTTTACACTACCTTGGTAGGCATCTAAAAGACACCACAAAAGTTGTTCTACCTGCTTTCTGGGCTGAGATGGGGAACCGCTGAATTTTGGACTCGGCCGGTGACAAAATGTTCCAAACACACCCCCTGCACAACTCCACCGGGGAAGGTGCCAGACAGGAGTTCTCTTGATAGTTTTTACACTACCTTGGTAGGCATCTGAAAGACACCACAAAAGTTGTTCTATCTGATTTCTGGGCTGAGGTGGGGAACCGCTGAATTTTGGAGTCGGCTGGTGACAAAATGTTCCAAACACACCCCCTGCACAACTCCACCGGGGAAGGTGCCAGACAGGAGTTCTCTTGGTAGTTTTTTACACTACCTTGGTAGGCATTTGAAAGACACCACAAAAGTTGTTCTACCTGCTTTCTGGGCTGAGATGGGGAATCGCTGAATTTTGGAGTCGGCCGGTGACAAAATGTTCCAAAGACACCCCATGCACAACTCCACCGGGGAAGGTGCCAGACAAGCGTTCTCTTGATAGTTTTTACACTACCTTGGTAGGCATCTAAAAGACACCACAAAAGTTGTTCTACCTGCTTTCTGGGCTGAGATGGGGAACAGCTGAATTTTGGACTCGGCTGGTGACAAAATGTTCCAAAGACACCCCCTGCACAACTCCACCGGGGAAGGTGCCAGACAGGAGTTCTCCTGGTAGTTTTTACATTGCTCAGGTAGGCATCTGAAAGACACCACAAAAGTTGTTCTACCTGCTTTCTGGGCTGAGATGGGGAACCGCTGAATTTTGGACTCGGCTGGTGACAAAATGTTCCAAACACACCCCCTGCACAACTCCACCGGGGAAGGTGCCAGACAAGAGTTCTCTTGATAGTTTTTACACTACCTTGGTAGGCATCTAAAAGACACCACAAAAGATGTTCTACCTGCTTTCTGGGCTGAGATGGGGAACCGCTGAATTTTGGAGTCGGCCGGTGACAAAATGTTCCAAACACACCCCCTGCACAACTCCACCGGGGAAGGTGCCAGACAGGAGTTCTCTTGGTAGATTTTACACTGCCTTGGTAGGGAGCTGAAAGGCAGCACAAAAGTTGTTCTACCTGCTTTCTGGGCTGAGATGGGGAATCGCTGAATTTTGGACTCGGCCGGTGACAAAATGTTCCAAACACACCCCCTGCACAACTCCACCGGGGAAGGTGCCAGACAGGAGTTCTCCTGGTAGTTTTTACATTGCTCCGGTAGGCATCTAAAAGACACCACAAAAGTTGTTCTATCTGATTTCTGGGCTGAGATGGGGAACCGCTGAATTTTGGAGTCGGCCGGTGACAAAATGTTCCAAACACACCCCATGCACAACTCCACCGGGGAAGGTGCCAGACAGGAGTTCTCCTGGTAGTTTTTACACTACCTTGGTAGGCATCTAAAAGACACCACAAAAGTTGTTCTACCTGCTTTCTGGGCTGAGATGGGGAAACGCTGAATTTTGGAGTCGGCTGGTGACAAAATGTTCCAAACACACCCCATGCACAACTCCACCGGGGAAGGTGCCAGACAGGAGTTCTCTTAGTAGTTTTTACATTGCTCCGGTAGGCATCTGAAAGACACCACAAAAGTTGTTCTACCTGCTTTCTGGGCTGAGATGGGGAACCGCTGAATTTTGGAGTCGGCCGGTGACAAAATGTTCCAAAGACACCCCCTGCACAACTCCACCGGGGAAGGTGCCAGACAGGAGTTCTCCTGGTAGTTTTTACATTGCTCCGGTAGGCATCTGAAAGACACCACAAAAGTTGTTCTACCTGCTTTCTGGGCTGAGATGGGGAACCGCTGAATTTTGGAGTCGGCTGGTGACAAAATGTTCCAAACACACCCCCTGCACAACTCCACCGGGGAAGGTGCCAGACAAGAGTTCTCTTGATAGTTTTTACACTACCTTGGTAGGCATCTAAAAGACACCACAAAAGATGTTCTACCTGCTTTCTGGGCTGAGATGGGGAACCGCTGAATTTTGGAGTCGGCCGGTGACAAAATGTTCCAAACACACCCCATGCACAACTCCACCGGGGAAGGTGCCAGACAGGAGTTCTCTTGGTAGATTTTACACTGCCTTGGTAGGGAGCTGAAAGGCAGCACAAAAGTTGTTCTAACTGCTTTCTGGGCTGAGATGGGGAATCGCTGAATTTTGGACTCGGCCGGTGACAAAATGTTCCAAAGACCCCCCCTGCACAACTCCACCGGGGAAGGTGCCAGACAGGAGTTCTCCTGGTAGTTTTTACATTGCTCCGGTAGGCATCTGAAAGACACCACAAAAGTTGTTCTATCTGCTTTCTGGGCTGAGATGGGGAATCGCTGAATTTTGGAGTCGGCCGGTGACAAAATGTTCCAAACACACCCCATGCACAACTCCACCGGGGAAGGTGCCAGGCAGGAGTTCTCTTGGTAGTTTTTACACTACCTTGGTAGGCATTTGAAAGACACCACAAAAGTTGTTCTACCTGCTTTCTGGGCTGAGATGGGGAAACGCTGAATTTTGGAGTCGGCTGGTGACAAAATGTTCCAAACACACCCCCTGCACAACTCCACCGGGGAAGGTGCCAGACAGGAGTTCTCTTAGTAGTTTTTACACTACCTTGGTAGGCATCTGAAAGACACCACAAAAGCTGTTCTATCTGCTTTCTGGGCTGAGATGGGGAACAGCTGAATTTTGGAGTCGGCTGGTGACAAAATGTTCCAAACACACCCCCTGCACAACTCCACCGGGGAAGGTGCCAGACAGGAGTTCTCTTAGTAGTTTTTACACTACCTTGGTAGGCATCTGAAAGACACCACAAAAGTTGTTCTACCTGCTTTCTGGGCTGAGATGGGGAATCGCTGAATTTTGGAGTCGGCTGGTGACAAAATGTTCCAAACACACCCCCTGCACAACTCCACCGGGGAAGGTGCCAGACAAGAGTTCTCTTGATAGTTTTTACACTACCTTGGTAGGCAGCTGAAAGGCACCACAAAAGTTGTTCTTCCTGCTTTCTGGGCTGAGATGGGGAAACGCTGAATTTTGGAGTCGGCTGGTGACAAAATGTTCCAAACACACCCCCTGCACAACTCCACCGGGGAAGGTGCCAGACAGAAGTTCTCCTGGTAGTTTTTACATTGCTCCGGTAGGCATCTGAAAGACACCACAAAAGTTGTTCTATCTGATTTCTGGGCTGAGATGGGGAACCGCTGAAATTTGGAGTCGGCTGGTGACAAAATGTTCCAAACACACCCCATGCACAACTCCACCGGGGAAGGTGCCAGACAGGAGTTCTCCTGGTAGTTTTTACACTACCTTGGTAGGCATTTGAAAGGCACCACAAAAGTTGTTCTATCTGCTTTCTGGGCTGAGATGGGGAACCGCTGAATTTTGGAGTCGGCCGGTGACAAAATGTTCCAAACACACCCCCTGCACAACTCCACCGGGGAAGGTGCCAGACAGGAGTTCTCTTGGTAGTTTTTACACTACCTTGGTAGGCATTTGAAAGACACCACAAAAGTTGTTCTACCTGCTTTCTGGGCTGAGATGGGGAATCGCTGAATTTTGGAGTCGGCCGGTGACAAAATGTTCCAAAGACACCCCATGCACAACTCCACCGGGGAAGGTGCCAGACAAGCGTTCTCTTGATAGTTTTTACACTACCTTGGTAGGCATCTAAAAGACACCACAAAAGTTGTTCTACCTGCTTTCTGGGCTGAGATGGGGAACAGCTGAATTTTGGACTCGGCCGGTGACAAAATGTTCCAAAGACACCCCCTGCACAACTCCACCGGGGAAGGTGCCAGACAGGAGTTCTCCTGGTAGTTTTTACATTGCTCCGGTAGGCATCTGAAAGACACCACAAAAGTTGTTCTACCTGCTTTCTGGGCTGAGATGGGGAACCGCTGAATTTTGGACTCGGCTGGTGACAAAATGTTCCAAACACACCCCATGCACAACTCCACCGGGGAAGGTGCCAGACAAGAGTTCTCTTGATAGTTTTTACACTACCTTGGTAGGCATCTAAAAGACACCACAAAAGATGTTCTACCTGCTTTCTGGGCTGAGATGGGGAACCGCTGAATTTTGGAGTCGGCCGGTGACAAAATGTTCCAAACACACCCCCTGCACAACTCCACCGGGGAAGGTGCCAGACAGGAGTTCTCCTGGTAGTTTTTACACTACCTTGGTAGGCATCTAAAAGACACCACAAAAGTTGTTCTACCTGCTTTCTGGGCTGAGATGGGGAATCGCTGAATTTTGGACTCGGCCGGTGACAAAATGTTCCAAACACACCCCCTGCACAACTCCACCGGGGAAGGTGCCAGACAGGAGTTCTCCTGGTAGTTTTTACATTGCTCCGGTAGGCATCTAAAAGACACCACAAAAGTTGTTCTATCTGATTTCTGGGCTGAGATGGGGAACCGCTGAATTTTGGAGTCGGCCGGTGACAAAATGTTCCAAACACACCCCATGCACAACTCCACCGGGGAAGGTGCCAGACAGGAGTTCTCCTGGTAGTTTTTACACTACCTTGGTAGGCATCTAAAAGACACCACAAAAGTTGTTCTACCTGCTTTCTGGGCTGAGATGGGGAACCGCTGAATTTTGGAGTCGGCTGGTGACAAAATGTTCCAAACACACCCCATGCACAACTCCACCGGGGAAGGTGCCAGACAGGAGTTCTCTTAGTAGTTTTTACATTGCTCCGGTAGGCATCTGAAAGACACCACAAAAGTTGTTCTACCTGCTTTCTGGGCTGAGATGGGGAACCGCTGAATTTTGGAGTCGGCCGGTGACAAAATGTTCCAAACACACCCCATGCACAACTCCACCGGGGAAGGTGCCAGACAGGAGTTCTCTTGGTAGATTTTACACTGCCTTGGTAGGGAGCTGAAAGGCAGCACAAAAGTTGTTCTAACTGCTTTCTGGGCTGAGATGGGGAATCGCTGAATTTTGGACTCGGCCGGTGACAAAATGTTCCAAACACACCCCCTGCACAACTCCACCGGGGAAGGTGCCAGACAGGAGTTCTCCTGGTAGTTTTTACATTGCTCCGGTAGGCATCTGAAAGACACCACAAAAGTTGTTCTATCTGCTTTCTGGGCTGAGATGGGGAATCGCTGAATTTTGGAGTCGGCCGGTGACAAAATGTTCCAAACACACCCCATGCACAACTCCACCGGAGAAGGTGCCAGACAGGAGTTCTCCTGGTAGTTTTTACACTACCTTGGTAGGCATTTGAAAGACACCACAAAAGTTGTTCTACCTGCTTTCTGGGCTGAGATGGGGAAACGCTGAATTTTGGAGTCGGCTGGTGACAAAATGTTCCAAACACACCCCATGCACAACTCCACCGGGGAAGGTGCCAGACAGGAGTTCTCTTAGTAGTTTTTACACTACCTTGGTAGGCATCTGAAAGACACCACAAAAGCTGTTCTAACTGCTTTCTGGGCTGAGATGGGGAATCGCTGAATTTTGGACTCGGCCGGTGACAAAATGTTCCAAAGACCCCCCCTGCACAACTCCACCGGGGAAGGTGCCAGACAGGAGTTCTCCTGGTAGTTTTTACATTGCTCCGGTAGGCATCTGAAAGACACCACAAAAGTTGTTCTATCTGCTTTCTGGGCTGAGATGGGGAATCGCTGAATTTTGGAGTCGGCCGGTGACAAAATGTTCCAAACACACCCCATGCACAACTCCACCGGGGAAGGTGCCAGGCAGGAGTTCTCTTGGTAGTTTTTACACTACCTTGGTAGGCATTTGAAAGACACCACAAAAGTTGTTCTACCTGCTTTCTGGGCTGAGATGGGGAAACGCTGAATTTTGGAGTCGGCTGGTGACAAAATGTTCCAAACACACCCCCTGCACAACTCCACCGGGGAAGGTGCCAGACAGGAGTTCTCTTAGTAGTTTTTACACTACCTTGGTAGGCATCTGAAAGACACCACAAAAGCTGTTCTATCTGCTTTCTGGGCTGAGATGGGGAACAGCTGAATTTTGGAGTCGGCTGGTGACAAAATGTTCCAAACACACCCCCTGCACAACTCCACCGGGGAAGGTGCCAGACAGGAGTTCTCTTAGTAGTTTTTACACTACCTTGGTAGGCATCTGAAAGACACCACAAAAGTTGTTCTACCTGCTTTCTGGGCTGAGATGGGGAATCGCTGAATTTTGGAGTCGGCTGGTGACAAAATGTTCCAAACACACCCCCTGCACAACTCCACCGGGGAAGGTGCCAGACAAGAGTTCTCTTGATAGTTTTTACACTACCTTGGTAGGCAGCTGAAAGGCACCACAAAAGTTGTTCTTCCTGCTTTCTGGGCTGAGATGGGGAAACGCTGAATTTTGGAGTCGGCTGGTGACAAAATGTTCCAAACACACCCCCTGCACAACTCCACCGGGGAAGGTGCCAGACAGAAGTTCTCCTGGTAGTTTTTACATTGCTCCGGTAGGCATCTGAAAGACACCACAAAAGTTGTTCTATCTGATTTCTGGGCTGAGATGGGGAACCGCTGAAATTTGGAGTCGGCTGGTGACAAAATGTTCCAAACACACCCCATGCACAACTCCACCGGGGAAGGTGCCAGACAGGAGTTCTCCTGGTAGTTTTTACACTACCTTGGTAGGCATTTGAAAGGCACCACAAAAGTTGTTCTATCTGCTTTCTGGGCTGAGATGGGGAACCGCTGAATTTTGGAGTCGGCCGGTGACAAAATGTTCCAAACACACCCCCTGCACAACTCCACCGGGGAAGGTGCCAGACAGGAGTTCTCTTGGTAGTTTTTACACTACCTTGGTAGGCATTTGAAAGACACCACAAAAGTTGTTCTACCTGCTTTCTGGGCTGAGATGGGGAATCGCTGAATTTTGGAGTCGGCCGGTGACAAAATGTTCCAAAGACACCCCATGCACAACTCCACCGGGGAAGGTGCCAGACAAGCGTTCTCTTGATAGTTTTTACACTACCTTGGTAGGCATCTAAAAGACACCACAAAAGTTGTTCTACCTGCTTTCTGGGCTGAGATGGGGAACAGCTGAATTTTGGACTCGGCCGGTGACAAAATGTTCCAAAGACACCCCCTGCACAACTCCACCGGGGAAGGTGCCAGACAGGAGTTCTCCTGGTAGTTTTTACATTGCTCCGGTAGGCATCTGAAAGACACCACAAAAGTTGTTCTACCTGCTTTCTGGGCTGAGATGGGGAACCGCTGAATTTTGGACTCGGCTGGTGACAAAATGTTCCAAACACACCCCATGCACAACTCCACCGGGGAAGGTGCCAGACAAGAGTTCTCTTGATAGTTTTTACACTACCTTGGTAGGCATCTAAAAGACACCACAAAAGATGTTCTACCTGCTTTCTGGGCTGAGATGGGGAACCGCTGAATTTTGGAGTCGGCCGGTGACAAAATGTTCCAAACACACCCCCTGCACAACTCCACCGGGGAAGGTGCCAGACAGGAGTTCTCCTGGTAGTTTTTACACTACCTTGGTAGGCATCTAAAAGACACCACAAAAGTTGTTCTACCTGCTTTCTGGGCTGAGATGGGGAATCGCTGAATTTTGGACTCGGCCGGTGACAAAATGTTCCAAACACACCCCCTGCACAACTCCACCGGGGAAGGTGCCAGACAGGAGTTCTCCTGGTAGTTTTTACATTGCTCCGGTAGGCATCTAAAAGACACCACAAAAGTTGTTCTATCTGATTTCTGGGCTGAGATGGGGAACCGCTGAATTTTGGAGTCGGCCGGTGACAAAATGTTCCAAACACACCCCATGCACAACTCCACCGGGGAAGGTGCCAGACAGGAGTTCTCCTGGTAGTTTTTACACTACCTTGGTAGGCATCTAAAAGACACCACAAAAGTTGTTCTACCTGCTTTCTGGGCTGAGATGGGGAACCGCTGAATTTTGGAGTCGGCTGGTGACAAAATGTTCCAAACACACCCCATGCACAACTCCACCGGGGAAGGTGCCAGACAGGAGTTCTCTTAGTAGTTTTTACATTGCTCCGGTAGGCATCTGAAAGACACCACAAAAGTTGTTCTACCTGCTTTCTGGGCTGAGATGGGGAACCGCTGAATTTTGGAGTCGGCCGGTGACAAAATGTTCCAAACACACCCCATGCACAACTCCACCGGGGAAGGTGCCAGACAGGAGTTCTCTTGGTAGATTTTACACTGCCTTGGTAGGGAGCTGAAAGGCAGCACAAAAGTTGTTCTAACTGCTTTCTGGGCTGAGATGGGGAATCGCTGAATTTTGGACTCGGCCGGTGACAAAATGTTCCAAACACACCCCCTGCACAACTCCACCGGGGAAGGTGCCAGACAGGAGTTCTCCTGGTAGTTTTTACATTGCTCCGGTAGGCATCTGAAAGACACCACAAAAGTTGTTCTATCTGCTTTCTGGGCTGAGATGGGGAATCGCTGAATTTTGGAGTCGGCCGGTGACAAAATGTTCCAAACACACCCCATGCACAACTCCACCGGAGAAGGTGCCAGACAGGAGTTCTCCTGGTAGTTTTTACACTACCTTGGTAGGCATTTGAAAGACACCACAAAAGTTGTTCTACCTGCTTTCTGGGCTGAGATGGGGAAACGCTGAATTTTGGAGTCGGCTGGTGACAAAATGTTCCAAACACACCCCATGCACAACTCCACCGGGGAAGGTGCCAGACAGGAGTTCTCTTAGTAGTTTTTACACTACCTTGGTAGGCATCTGAAAGACACCACAAAAGCTGTTCTATCTGCTTTCTGGGCTGAGATGGGGAACAGCTGAATTTTGGAGTCGGCTGGTGACAAAATGTTCCAAACACACCCCCTGCACAACTCCACCGGGGAAGGTGCCAGACAGGAGTTCTCTTAGTAGTTTTTACACTACCTTGGTAGGCATCTGAAAGACACCACAAAAGTTGTTCTACCTGCTTTCTGGGCTGAGATGGGGAATCGCTTAATTTTGGAGTCGGCCGGTGACAAAATGTTCCAAAGACACCCCATGCACAACTCCACCGGGGAAGGTGCCAGACAAGCGTTCTCTTGATAGTTTTTACACTACCTTGGTAGGCATCTAAAAGACACCACAAAAGTTGTTCTACCTGCTTTCTGGGCTGAGATGGGGAATCGCTGAATTTTGGACTCGGCCGGTGACAAAATGTTCCAAAGACACCCCATGCACAACTCCACCGGGGAAGGTGCCAGACAAGCGTTCTCTTGATAGTTTTTACACTACCTTGGTAGGCATCTAAAAGACACCACAAAAGTTGTTCTACCTGCTTTCTGGGCTGAGATGGGGAACCGCTGAATTTTGGACTCGGCCGGTGACAAAATGTTCCAAACACACCCCCTGCACAACTCCACCGGGGAAGGTGCCAGACAGGAGTTCTCTTAGTAGTTTTTACATTGCTCCGGTAGGCAGCTGAAAGGCACCACAAAAGTTGTTCTATCTGCTTTGTGGGCTGAGATGGGGAACCGCTGAATTTTGGAGTCGGCCGGTGACAAAATGTTCCAAAGACACCCCATGCACAACTCCACCGGGGAAGGTGCCAGACAAGCGTTCTCTTGATAGTTTTTACACTACCTTGGTAGGCATCTAAAAGACACCACAAAAGTTGTTCTTCCTGCTTTCTGGGCTGAGATGGGGAACAGCTGAATTTTGGAGTCGGCCGGTGACAAAATGTTCCAAACACACCCCATGCACAACTCCACCGGGGAAGGTGCCAGACAGGAGTTCTCCTGGTAGTTTTTACGCTACCTTGGTAGGCATTTGAAAGACACCACAAAAGTTGTTCTACCTGCTTTCTGGGCTGAGATGGGGAACCGCTGAATTTTGGAGTCGGCTGGTGACAAAATGTTCCAAACACACCCCATGCACAACTCCACCGGGGAAGGTGCCAGACAAGCGTTCTCTTGATAGTTTTTACACTACCTTGGTAGGCATCTAAAAGACACCACAAAAGTTGTTCTACCTGCTTTCTGGGCTGAGATGGGGAAACGCTGAATTTTGGACTCGGCTGGTGACAAAATGTTCCAAAGACACCCCCTGCACAACTCCACCGGGGAAGGTGCCAGACAGGAGTTCTCCTGGTAGTTTTTACATTGCTCCGGTAGGCATCTGAAAGACACCACAAAAGTTGTTCTACCTGCTTTCTGGGCTGAGATGGGGAACCGCTGAATTTTGGACTCGGCTGGTGACAAAATGTTCCAAACACACCCCCTGCACAACTCCACCGGGGAAGGTGCCAGACAAGAGTTCTCTTGATAGTTTTTACA
This sequence comes from Falco cherrug, assembly GCF_023634085.1. Classification (NCBI taxonomy): domain Eukaryota; kingdom Metazoa; phylum Chordata; class Aves; order Falconiformes; family Falconidae; genus Falco; species Falco cherrug. Next base: position 769,583 of record NW_026599497.1, on the reverse strand, counting down.
CTACCTTGGTAGGCATCTAAAAGACACCACAAAAGATGTTCTACCTGCTTTCTGGGCTGAGATGGGGAACCGCTGAATTTTGGAGTCGGCCGGTGACAAAATGTTCCAAACACACCCCCTGCACAACTCCACCGGGGAAGGTGCCAGACAGGAGTTCTCTTGGTAGATTTTACACTGCCTTGGTAGGGAGCTGAAAGGCAGCACAAAAGTTGTTCTACCTGCTTTCTGGGCTGAGATGGGGAATCGCTGAATTTTGGACTCGGCCGGTGACAAAATGGTCCAAACACACCCCCTGCACAACTCCACCGGGGAAGGTGCCAGACAGGAGTTCTCCTGGTAGTTTTTACATTGCTCCGGTAGGCATCTAAAAGACACCACAAAAGTTGTTCTATCTGATTTCTGGGCTGAGATGGGGAACCGCTGAATTTTGGAGTCGGCCGGTGACAAAATGTTCCAAACACACCCCATGCACAACTCCACCGGGGAAGGTGCCAGACAGGAGTTCTCTTGGTAGATTTTACACTGCCTTGGTAGGGAGCTGAAAGGCAGCACAAAAGTTGTTCTAACTGCTTTCTGGGCTGAGATGGGGAATCGCTGAATTTTGGACTCGGCCGGTGACAAAATGTTCCAAACACACCCCCTGCACAACTCCACCGGGGAAGGTGCCAGACAGGAGTTCTCCTGGTAGTTTTTACATTGCTCCGGTAGGCATCTGAAAGACACCACAAAAGTTGTTCTATCTGATTTCTGGGCTGAGATGGGGAACCGCTGAATTTTGGAGTCGGCCGGTGACAAAATGTTCCAAACACACCCCATGCACAACTCCACCGGGGAAGGTGCCAGGCAGGAGTTCTCCTGGTAGTTTTTACACTACCTTGGTAGGCATTTGAAAGACACCACAAAAGTTGTTCTACCTGCTTTCTGGGCTGAGATGGGGAAACGCTGAATTTTGGAGTCGGCTGGTGACAAAATGTTCCAAACACACCCCATGCACAACTCCACCGGGGAAGGTGCCAGACAGGAGTTCTCTTAGTAGTTTTTACACTACCTTGGTAGGCATCTGAAAGACACCACAAAAGCTGTTCTATCTGCTTTCTGGGCTGAGATGGGGAACAGCTGAATTTTGGAGTCGGCTGGTGACAAAATGTTCAAAACACACCCCCTGCACAACTCCACCGGGGAAGGTGCCAGACAGGAGTTCTCTTGGTAGTTTTTACACTACCTTGGTAGGCATCTAAAAGACACCACAAAAGTTGTTCTACCTGCTTTCTGGGCTGAGATGGGGAATCGCTGAATTTTGGACTCGGCCGGTGACAAAATGTTCCAAAGACACCCCATGCACAACTCCACCGGGGAAGGTGCCAGACAGGAGTTCTCTTGATAGTTTTTACACTACCTTGGTAGGCATCTAAAAGACACCACAAAAGTTGTTCTACCTGCTTTCTGGGCTGAGATGGGGAACCGCTGAATTTTGGACTCGGCCGGTGACAAAATGTTCCAAACACACCCCCTGCACAACTCCACCGGGGAAGGTGCCAGACAGGAGTTCTCTTAGTAGTTTTTACATTGCTCCGGTAGGCAGCTGAAAGGCACCACAAAAGTTGTTCTATCTGCTTTGTGGGCTGAGATGGGGAACCGCTGAATTTTGGAGTCGGCCGGTGACAAAATGTTCCAAAGACACCCCATGCACAACTCCACCGGGGAAGGTGCCAGACAAGCGTTCTCTTGATAGTTTTTACACTACCTTGGTAGGCATCTAAAAGACACCACAAAAGTTGTTCTTCCTGCTTTCTGGGCTGAGATGGGGAACAGCTGAATTTTGGACTCGGCTGGTGACAAAATGTTCCAAACACACCCCCTGCACAACTCCACCGGGGAAGGTGCCAGACAGGAGTTCTCTTAGTAGTTTTTACACTACCTTGGTAGGCATTTGAAAGACACCACAAAAGTTGTTCTACCTGCTTTCTGGGCTGAGATGGGGAACCGCTGAATTTTGGAGTCGGCCGGTGACAAAATGTTCCAAACACACCCCATGCACAACTCCACCGGGGAAGGTGCCAGACAAGCATTCTCTTGATAGTTTTTACACTACCTTGGTAGGCATCTAAAAGACACCACAAAAGTTGTTCTACCTGCTTTCTGGGCTGAGATGGGGAAACGCTGAATTTTGGACTCGGCTGGTGACAAAATGTTCCAAAGACACCCCCTGCACAACTCCACCGGGGAAGGTGCCAGACAGGAGTTCTCCTGGTAGTTTTTACATTGCTCCGGTAGGCATCTGAAAGACACCACAAAAGTTGTTCTACCTGCTTTCTGGGCTGAGATGGGGAACCGCTGAATTTTGGACTCGGCTGGTGACAAAATGTTCCAAACACACCCCCTGCACAACTCCACCGGGGAAGGTGCCAGACAAGAGTTCTCTTGATAGTTTTTACACTACCTTGGTAGGCATCTAAAAGACACCACAAAAGATGTTCTACCTGCTTTCTGGGCTGAGATGGGGAACCGCTGAATTTTGGAGTCGGCCGGTGACAAAATGTTCCAAACACACCCCATGCACAACTCCACCGGGGAAGGTGCCAGACAGGAGTTCTCTTGGTAGATTTTACACTGCCTTGGTAGGGAGCTGAAAGGCAGCACAAAAGTTGTTCTACCTGCTTTCTGGGCTGAGATGGGGAATCGCTGAATTTTGGACTCGGCCGGTGACAAAATGTTCCAAAGACACCCCATGCACAACTCCACCGGGGAAGGTGCCAGACAGGAGTTCTCCTGGTAGTTTTTACATTGCTCCGGTAGGCATCTGAAAGACACCACAAAAGTTGTTCTATCTGATTTCTGGGCTGAGATGGGGAACCGCTGAATTTTGGAGTCGGCCGGTGACAAAATGTTCCAAACACACCCCATGCACAACTCCACCGGGGAAGGTGCCAGGCAGGAGTTCTCCTGGTAGTTTTTACACTACCTTGGTAGGCATTTGAAAGACACCACAAAAGTTGTTCTACCTGCTTTCTGGGCTGAGATGGGGAAACGCTGAATTTTGGAGTCGGCTGGTGACAAAATGTTCCAAACACACCCCCTGCACAACTCCACCGGGGAAGGTGCCAGACAGGAGTTCTCTTAGTAGTTTTTACACTACCTTGGTAGGCATCTGAAAGACACCACAAAAGCTGTTCTATCTGCTTTCTGGGCTGAGATGGGGAACAGCTGAATTTTGGAGTCGGCTGGTGACAAAATGTTCCAAACACACCCCCTGCACAACTCCACCGGGGAAGGTGCCAGACAGGAGTTCTCCTGGTAGTTTTTACACTACCTTGGTAGGCATCTGAAAGACACCACAAAAGTTGTTCTACCTGCTTTCTGGGCTGAGATGGGGAATCGCTGAATTTTGGAGTCGGCCGGTGACAAAATGTTCCAAAGACACCCCATGCACAACTCCACCGGGGAAGGTGCCAGACAAGCGTTCTCTTGATAGTTTTTACACTACCTTGGTAGGCATCTAAAAGACACCACAAAAGTTGTTCTACCTGCTTTCTGGGCTGAGATGGGGAATCGCTGAATTTTGGACTCGGCCGGTGACAAAATGTTCCAAAGACACCCCATGCACAACTCCACCGGGGAAGGTGCCAGACAAGCGTTCTCTTGATAGTTTTTACACTACCTTGGTAGGCATCTGAAAGACACCACAAAAGTTGTTCTACCTGCTTTCTGGGCTGAGATGGGGAAACGCTGAATTTTGGACTCGGCCGGTGACAAAATGTTCCAAACACACCCCCTGCACAACTCCACCGGGGAAGGTGCCAGACAGGAGTTCTCTTAGTAGTTTTTACATTGCTCCGGTAGGCAGCTGAAAGGCACCACAAAAGTTGTTCTATCTGCTTTGTGGGCTGAGATGGGGAACCGCTGAATTTTGGAGTCGGCCGGTGACAAAATGTTCCAAAGACACCCCATGCACAACTCCACCGGGGAAGGTGCCAGACAAGCGTTCTCTTGATAGTTTTTACACTACATTGGTAGGCATCTAAAAGACACCACAAAAGTTGTTCTTCCTGCTTTCTGGGCTGAGATGGGGAACAGCTGAATTTTGGACGCGGCTGGTGACAAAATGTTCCAAACACACCCCCTGCACAACTCCACCGGGGAAGGTGCCAGACAGGAGTTCTCCTGGTAGTTTTTACATTGCTCCGGTAGGCATCTAAAAGACACCACAAAAGTTGTTCTACCTGCTTTCTGGGCTGAGATGGGGAACCGCTGAATTTTGGAGTCGGCTGGTGACAAAATGTTCCAAACACACCCCATGCACAACTCCACCGGGGAAGGTGCCAGACAAGAGTTCTCTTGATAGTTTTTACACTACCTTGGTAGGCAGCTGAAAGGCACCACAAAAGTTGTTCTTCCTGCTTTCTGGGCTGAGATGGGGAATCGCTGAATTTTGGACTCGGCCGGTGACAAAATGTTCCAAACACACCCCATGCACAACTCCACCGGGGAAGGTGCCAGACAGGAGTTCTCCTGGTAGTTTTTACACTACCTTGGTAGGCATCTAAAAGACACCAAAAAAGTTGTTCTACCTGCTTTCTGGGCTGAGATGGGGAATCGCTGAATTTTGGAGTCGGCTGGTGACAAAATGTTCCAAACACACCCCATGCACAACTCCACCGGGGAAGGTGCCAGACAGGAGTTCTCCTGGTAGTTTTTACATTGCTCCGGTAGGCATCTGAAAGGCACCACAAAAGTTGTTCTACCTGCTTTCTGGGCTGAGATGGGGAAACGCTGAATTTTGGAGTCGGCTGGTGACAAAATGTTCCAAACACACCCCATGCACAACTCCACCGGGGAAGGTGCCAGACAGGAGTTCTCTTAGTAGTTTCTACACTACCTTGGTAGGCAGCTGAAAGGCACCACAAAAGTTGTTCTACCTGCTTTCTGGGCTGAGATGGGGAACCGCTGAATTTTGGACTCGGCTGGTGACAAAATGTTCCAAACACACCCCCTGCACAACTCCACCGGGGAAGGTGCCAGGCAGGAGTTCTCTTGGTAGTTTTTACACTACCTTGGTAGGCATCTAAAAGACACCACAAAAGTTGTTCTACCTGCTTTCTGGGCTGAGATGGGGAAACGCTGAATTTTGGAGTCGGCCGGTGACAAAATGTTCCAAACACACCCCCTGCACAACTCCACCGGGGAAGGTGCCAGACAGGAGTTCTCCTGGTAGTTTTTACACTACCTTGGTAGGCATTTGAAAGGCACCACAAAAGTTGTTCTACCTGCTTTCTGGGCTGAGATGGGGAACAGCTGAATTTTGGAGTCGGCTGGTGACAAAATGTTCCAAACACACCCCCTGCACAACTCCACCGGGGAAGGTGCCAGACAGGAGTTCTCCTGGTAGTTTTTACATTGCTCCGGTAGGCATCTGAAAGACACCACAAAAGTTGTTCTACCTGCTTTCTGGGCTGAGATGGGGAACCGCTGAATTTTGGACTCGGCTGGTGACAAAATGTTCCAAAGACACCCCCTGCACAACTCCACCGGGGAAGGTGCCAGACAAGAGTTCTCTTGATAGTTTTTACACTACCTTGGTAGGCATCTAAAAGACACCACAAAAGATGTTCTACCTGCTTTTTGGGCTGAGATGGGGAACCGCTGAATTTTGGAGTCGGCTGGTGACAAAATGTTCCAAACACACCCCCTGCACAACTCCACCGGGGAAGGTGCCAGACAGGAGTTCTCTTGGTAGATTTTACACTGCCTTGGTAGGGAGCTGAAAGGCAGCACAAAAGTTGTTCTACCTGCTTTCTGGGCTGAGATGGGGAATCGCTGAATTTTGGACTCGGCTGGTGACAAAATGTTCCAAACACACCCCCTGCACAACTCCACCGGGGAAGGTGCCAGACAGGAGTTCTCCTGGTAGTTTTTACATTGCTCCGGTAGGCATCTGAAAGACACCACAAAAGTTGTTCTATCTGATTTCTGGGCTGAGATGGGGAACCGCTGAATTTTGGAGTCGGCCGGTGACAAAATGTTCCAAACACACCCCATGCACAACTCCACCGGGGAAGGTGCCAGACAGGAGTTCTCCTGGTAGTTTTTTACACTACCTTGGTAGGCATCTAAAAGACACCACAAAAGTTGTTCTACCTGCTTTCTGGGCTGAGATGGGGAACCGCTGAATTTTGGACTCGGCTGGTGACAAAATGTTCCAAACACACCCCCTGCACAACTCCACCGGGGAAGGTGCCAGGCAGGAGTTCTCTTGGTAGTTTTTACACTACCTTGGTAGGCATCTAAAAGACACCACAAAAGTTGTTCTACCTGCTTTCTGGGCTGAGATGGGGAAACGCTGAATTTTGGAGTCGGCCGGTGACAAAATGTTCCAAACACACCCCCTGCACAACTCCACCGGGGAAGGTGCCAGACAGGAGTTCTCCTGGTAGTTTTTACACTACCTTGGTAGGCATTTGAAAGGCACCACAAAAGTTGTTCTACCTGCTTTCTGGGCTGAGATGGGGAACAGCTGAATTTTGGAGTCGGCTGGTGACAAAATGTTCCAAACACACCCCCTGCACAACTCCACCGGGGAAGGTGCCAGACAGGTGTTCTCCTGGTAGTTTTTACATTGCTCCGGTAGGCATCTGAAAGACACCACAAAAGTTGTTCTACCTGCTTTCTGGGCTGAGATGGGGAACCGCTGAATTTTGGACTCGGCTGGTGACAAAATGTTCCAAAGACACCCCCTGCACAACTCCACCGGGGAAGGTGCCAGACAAGAGTTCTCTTGATAGTTTTTACACTACCTTGGTAGGCATCTAAAAGACACCACAAAAGATGTTCTACCTGCTTTTTGGGCTGAGATGGGGAACCGCTGAATTTTGGAGTCGGCTGGTGACAAAATGTTCCAAAAACACCCCCTGCACAACTCCACCGGGGAAGGTGCCAGACAGGAGTTCTCTTGGTAGATTTTACACTGCCTTGGTAGGGAGCTGAAAGGCAGCACAAAAGTTGTTCTACCTGCTTTCTGGGCTGAGATGGGGAATCGCTGAATTTTGGACTCGGCTGGTGACAAAATGTTCCAAACACACCCCCTGCACAACTCCACCGGGGAAGGTGCCAGACAGGAGTTCTCCTGGTAGTTTTTACATTGCTCCGGTAGGCATCTGAAAGACACCACAAAAGTTGTTCTATCTGATTTCTGGGCTGAGATGGGGAACCGCTGAATTTTGGAGTCGGCCGGTGACAAAATGTTCCAAACACACCCCATGCACAACTCCACCGGGGAAGGTGCCAGACAGGAGTTCTCCTGGTAGTTTTTACACTACCTTGGTAGGCATCTAAAAGACACCACAAAAGTTGTTCTACCTGCTTTCTGGGCTGAGATGGGGAAACGCTGAATTTTGGAGTCGGCTGGTGACAAAATGTTCCAAACACACCCCATGCACAACTCCACCGGGGAAGGTGCCAGACAGGAGTTCTCCTGGTAGTTTTTACATTGCTCCGGTAGGCATCTGAAAGACACCACAAAAGTTGTTCTATCTGCTTTCTGGGCTGAGATGGGGAACCGCTGAATTTTGGAGTCGGCCGGTGACAAAATGTTCCAAAGACACCCCATGCACAACTCCACCAGGGAAGGTGCCAGACAAGCGTTCTCTTGATAGTTTTTACACTACCTTGGTAGGCATCTAAAAGACACCACAAAAGTTGTTGTACCTGCTTTCTGGGCTGAGATGGGGAAACGCTGAATTTTGGACTCGGCCGGTGACAAAATGTTCCAAACACACCCCCTGCACAACTCCACCGGGGAAGGTGCTCGACAGGAGTTCTCTTAGTAGTTTTTACACTACCTTGGTAGGCATCTGAAAGACACCACAAAAGTTGTTCTACCTGCTTTCTGGGCTGAGATGGGGAACAGCTGAATTTTGGACTCGGCTGGTGACAAAATGTTCCAAACACACCCCCTGCACAACTCCACCGGGGAAGGTGCCAGACAGGAGTTCTCTTAGTAGTTTCTACACTACCTTGGTAGGCAGCTGAAAGACACCACAAAAGTTGTTCTACCTGCTTTCTGGGCTGAGATGGGGAATCGCTGAATTTTGGAGTCGGCCGGTGACAAAATGTTCCAAAGACACCCCATGCACAACTCCACCGGGGAAGGTGCCAGACAGGAGTTCTCCTGGTAGTTTTTACATTGCTCCGGTAGGCATCTGAAAGACACCACAAAAGTTGTTCTACCTGCTTTCTGGGCTGAGATGGGGAACCGCTGAATTTTGGACTCGGCTGGTGACAAAATGTTCCAAAGACACCCCCTGCACAACTCCACCGGGGAAGGTGCCAGACAAGAGTTCTCTTGATAGTTTTTACACTACCTTGGTAGGCATCTAAAAGACACCACAAAAGATGTTCTACCTGCTTTTTGGGCTGAGATGGGGAACCGCTGAATTTTGGAGTCGGCTGGTGACAAAATGTTCCAAACACACCCCCTGCACAACTCCACCGGGGAAGGTGCCAGACAGGAGTTCTCTTGGTAGATTTTACACTGCCTTGGTAGGGAGCTGAAAGGCAGCACAAAAGTTGTTCTACCTGCTTTCTGGGCTGAGATGGGGAATCGCTGAATTTTGGACTCGGCTGGTGACAAAATGTTCCAAACACACCCCCTGCACAACTCCACCGGGGAAGGTGCCAGACAGGAGTTCTCCTGGTAGTTTTTACATTGCTCCGGTAGGCATCTGAAAGACACCACAAAAGTTGTTCTATCTGATTTCTGGGCTGAGATGGGGAACCGCTGAATTTTGGAGTCGGCCGGTGACAAAATGTTCCAAACACACCCCATGCACAACTCCACCGGGGAAGGTGCCAGACAGGAGTTCTCCTGGTAGTTTTTACACTACCTTGGTAGGCATCTAAAAGACACCACAAAAGTTGTTCTACCTGCTTTCTGGGCTGAGATGGGGAACCGCTGAATTTTGGACTCGGCTGGTGACAAAATGTTCCAAACACACCCCCTGCACAACTCCACCGGGGAAGGTGCCAGGCAGGAGTTCTCTTGGTAGTTTTTACACTACCTTGGTAGGCATCTAAAAGACACCACAAAAGTTGTTCTACCTGCTTTCTGGGCTGAGATGGGGAAACGCTGAATTTTGGAGTCGGCCGGTGACAAAATGTTCCAAACACACCCCCTGCACAACTCCACCGGGGAAGGTGCCAGACAGGAGTTCTCCTGGTAGTTTTTACACTACCTTGGTAGGCATTTGAAAGGCACCACAAAAGTTGTTCTACCTGCTTTCTGGGCTGAGATGGGGAACAGCTGAATTTTGGAGTCGGCTGGTGACAAAATGTTCCAAACACACCCCCTGCACAACTCCACCGGGGAAGGTGCCAGACAGGAGTTCTCCTGGTAGTTTTTACATTGCTCCGGTAGGCATCTGAAAGACACCACAAAAGTTGTTCTACCTGCTTTCTGGGCTGAGATGGGGAACCGCTGAATTTTGGACTCGGCTGGTGACAAAATGTTCCAAAGACACCCCCTGCACAACTCCACCGGGGAAGGTGCCAGACAAGAGTTCTCTTGATAGTTTTTACACTACCTTGGTAGGCATCTAAAAGACACCACAAAAGATGTTCTACCTGCTTTTTGGGCTGAGATGGGGAACCGCTGAATTTTGGAGTCGGCTGGTGACAAAATGTTCCAAAAACACCCCCTGCACAACTCCACCGGGGAAGGTGCCAGACAGGAGTTCTCTTGGTAGATTTTACACTGCCTTGGTAGGGAGCTGAAAGGCAGCACAAAAGTTGTTCTACCTGCTTTCTGGGCTGAGATGGGGAATCGCTGAATTTTGGACTCGGCTGGTGACAAAATGTTCCAAACACACCCCCTGCACAACTCCACCGGGGAAGGTGCCAGACAGGAGTTCTCCTGGTAGTTTTTACATTGCTCCGGTAGGCATCTGAAAGACACCACAAAAGTTGTTCTATCTGATTTCTGGGCTGAGATGGGGAACCGCTGAATTTTGGAGTCGGCCGGTGACAAAATGTTCCAAACACACCCCATGCACAACTCCACCGGGGAAGGTGCCAGACAGGAGTTCTCCTGGTAGTTTTTACACTACCTTGGTAGGCATCTAAAAGACACCACAAAAGTTGTTCTACCTGCTTTCTGGGCTGAGATGGGGAAACGCTGAATTTTGGAGTCGGCTGGTGACAAAATGTTCCAAACACACCCCATGCACAACTCCACCGGGGAAGGTGCCAGACAGGAGTTCTCCTGGTAGTTTTTACATTGCTCCGGTAGGCATCTGAAAGACACCACAAAAGTTGTTCTATCTGCTTTCTGGGCTGAGATGGGGAACCGCTGAATTTTGGAGTCGGCCGGTGACAAAATGTTCCAAAGACACCCCATGCACAACTCCACCAGGGAAGGTGCCAGACAAGCGTTCTCTTGATAGTTTTTACACTACCTTGGTAGGCATCTAAAAGACACCACAAAAGTTGTTGTACCTGCTTTCTGGGCTGAGATGGGGAAACGCTGAATTTTGGACTCGGCCGGTGACAAAATGTTCCAAACACACCCCCTGCACAACTCCACCGGGGAAGGTGCTCGACAGGAGTTCTCTTAGTAGTTTTTACACTACCTTGGTAGGCATCTGAAAGACACCACAAAAGTTGTTCTACCTGCTTTCTGGGCTGAGATGGGGAACAGCTGAATTTTGGACTCGGCTGGTGACAAAATGTTCCAAACACACCCCCTGCACAACTCCACCGGGGAAGGTGCCAGACAGGAGTTCTCTTAGTAGTTTCTACACTACCTTGGTAGGCAGCTGAAAGACACCACAAAAGTTGTTCTACCTGCTTTCTGGGCTGAGATGGGGAATCGCTGAATTTTGGAGTCGGCCGGTGACAAAATGTTCCAAAGACACCCCATGCACAACTCCACCGGGGAAGGTGCCAGACAGGAGTTCTCTTAGTAGTTTTTACATTGCTCCAGTAGGCATCTGAAAGACACCACAAAAGTTGTTCTACCTGCTTTCTGGGCTGAGATGGGGAACCGCTGAATTTTGGAGTCGGCCGGTGACAAAATGTTCCAAAGACACCCCATGCACAACTCCACCGGGGAAGGTGCCAGACAAGCGTTCTCTTGATAGTTTTTACACTACCTTGGTAGGCATCTAAAAGACACCACAAAAGTTGGTTCTACCTGCTTTCTGGGCTGAGATGGGGAACAGCTGAATTTTGGACTCGGCTGGTGACAAAATGTTCCAAACACACCCCCTGCACAACTCCACCGGGGAAGGTGCCAGACAGGAGTTCTCCTGGTAGTTTTTACATTGCTCCGGTAGGCATCTAAAAGACACCACAAAAGTTGTTCTACCTGCTTTCTGGGCTGAGATGGGGAACCGCTGAATTTTGGACTCGGCTGGTGACAAAATGTTCCAAACACACCCCCTGCACAACTCCACCGGGGAAGGTGCCAGACAAGAGTTCTCTTGATAGTTTTTACACTACCTTGGTAGGCAGCTGAAAGGCACCACAAAAGTTGTTCTTCCTGCTTTCTGGGCTGAGATGGGGAACCGCTGAATTTTGGAGTCGGCTGGTGACAAAATGTTCCAAACACACCCCCTGCAATACTCCACCGGGGAAGGTGCCAGACAGGAGTTCTCTTGGTAGTTTTTACACTACCTTGGTAGGCATCTAAAAGACACCACAAAAGTTGTTCTACCTGCTTTCTGGGCTGAGATGGGGAACCGCTGAATTTTGGAGTCGGCTGGTGACGAAATGTTCCAAACACACCCCCTGCACAACTCCACCGGGGAAGGTGCCAGACAGGAGTTCTCTTAGTAGTTTCTACACTACCTTGGTAGGCAGCTGAAAGGCACCACAAAAGTTGTTCTACCTGCTTTCTGGGCTGAGATGGGGAACCGCTGAATTTTGGACTCGGCTGGTGACAAAATGTTCCAAACACACCCCCTGCACAGCTCCACCGGGGAAGGTGCCAGGCAGGAGTTCTCTTGGTAGTTTTTACACTACCTTGGTAGGCATCTAAAAGACACCACAAAAGTTGTTCTACCTGCTTTCTGGGCTGAGATGGGGAACCGCTGAATTTTGGAGTCGGCCGGTGACAAAAAGTTCCAAACACACCCCCTGCACAACTCCACCGGGGAAGGTGCCAGACAGGAGTTCTCCTGGTAGTTTTTACACTACCTTGGTAGGCATCTAAAAGGCACCACAAAAGTTGTTCTACCTGCTTTCTGGGCTGAGATGGGGAAACGCTGAATTTTGGAGTCGGCTGGTGACAAAATGTTCCAAACACACCCCATGCACAACTCCACCGGGGAAGGTGCCAGACAGGAGTTCTCCTGGTAGTTTTTACATTGCTCCGGTAGGCATCTGAAAGACACCACAAAAGTTGTTCTACCTGCTTTCTGGGCTGAGATGGGGAACCGCTGAATTTTGGACTCGGCTGGTGACAAAATGTTCCAAAGACACCCCCTGCACAACTCCACCGGGGAAGGTGCCAGACAAGAGTTCTCTTGATAGTTTTCACACTACCTTGGTAGGCATCTAAAAGACACCACAAAAGATGTTCTACCTGCTTTCTGGGCTGAGATGGGGAAACGCTGAATTTTGGAGTCGGCTGGTGACAAAATGTTCCAAACACACCCCCTGCACAACTCCACCGGGGAAGGTGCCAGACAGGAGTTCTCTTAGTAGTTTTTACACTACCTTGGTAGGCATTTGAAAGGACACCACAAAAGTTGTTCTACCTGCTTTCTGGGCTGAGATGGGGAACAGCTGAATTTTGGAGTCGGCTGGTGACAAAATGTTCCAAACACACCCCCTGCACAACTCCACCGGGGAAGGTGCCAGACAGGAGTTCTCTTAGTAGTTTCTACACTACCTTGGTAGGCAGCTGAAAGACACCACAAAAGTTGTTCTACCTGCTTTCTGGGCTGAGATGGGGAACCGCTGAATTTTGGAGTCGGCCGGTGACAAAATGTTCCAAAGACACCCCATGCACAACTCCACCGGGGAAGGTGCCAGACAAGCGTTCTCTTGATAGTTTTTACACTACCTTGGTAGGCATCTAAAAGACACCACAAAAGTTGTTCTACCTGCTTTCTGGGCTGAGATGGGGAACAGCTGAATTTTGGACTCGGCTGGTGACAAAATGTTCCAAACACACCCCCTGCACAACTCCACCGGGGAAGGTGCCAGACAGGAGTTCTCCTGGTAGTTTTTACATTGCTCCGGTAGGCATCTAAAAGACACCACAAAAGTTGTTCTACCTGCTTTCTGGGCTGAGATGGGGAACCGCTGAATTTTGGACTCGGCTGGTGACAAAATGTTCCAAACACACCCCCTGCACAACTCCACCGGGGAAGGTGCCAGACAAGAGTTCTCTTGATAGTTTTTACACTACCTTGGTAGGCAGCTGAAAGGCACCACAAAAGTTGTTCTTCCTGCTTTCTGGGCTGAGATGGGGAACCGCTGAATTTTGGAGTCGGCTGGTGACAAAATGTTCCAAACACACCCCCTGCAATACTCCACCGGGGAAGGTGCCAGACAGGAGTTCTCTTGGTAGTTTTTACACTACCTTGGTAGGCATCTAAAAGACACCACAAAAGTTGTTCTACCTGCTTTCTGGGCTGAGATGGGGAACCGCTGAATTTTGGAGTCGGCTGGTGACGAAATGTTCCAAACACACCCCCTGCACAACTCCACCGGGGAAGGTGCCAGACAGGAGTTCTCTTAGTAGTTTCTACACTACCTTGGTAGGCAGCTGAAAGGCACCACAAAAGTTGTTCTACCTGCTTTCTGGGCTGAGATGGGGAACCGCTGAATTTTGGACTCGGCTGGTGACAAAATGTTCCAAACACACCCCCTGCACAACTCCACCGGGGAAGGTGCCAGACAGGAGTTCTCTTAGTAGTTTTTACACTACCTTGGTAGGCATTTGAAAGACACCACAAAAGTTGTTCTACCTGCTTTCTGGGCTGAGATGGGGAATCGCTGAATTTTGGAGTCGGCCGGTGACAAAATGTTCCAAAGACACCCCCTGCACAACTCCACCGGGGAAGGTGCCAGACAAGCGTTCTCTTGATAGTTTTTACACTACCTTGGTAGGCATCTAAAAGACACCACAAAAGTTGTTCTACCTGCTTTCTGGGCTGAGATGGGGAACAGCTGAATTTTGGACTCGGCTGGTGACAAAATGTTCCAAAGACACCCCCTGCACAACTCCACCGGGGAAGGTGCCAGACAGGAGTTCTCTTGGTAGATTTTACACTGCCTTGGTAGGGAGCTGAAAGGCAGCACAAAAGTTGTTCTACCTGCTTTCTGGGCTGAGATGGGGAATCGCTGAATTTTGGACTCGGCCGGTGACAAAATGTTCCAAAGACACCCCATGCACAACTCCACCGGGGAAGGTGCCAGACAGGAGTTCTCCTGGTAGTTTTTACATTGCTCCGGTAGGCATCTGAAAGACACCACAAAAGTTGTTCTACCTGCTTTCTGGGCTGAGATGGGGAACCGCTGAATTTTGGACTCGGCCGGTGACAAAATGTTCCAAAGACACCCCATGCACAACTCCACCGGGGAAGGTGCCAGACAAGCGTTCTCTTGATAGTTTTTACACTACCTTGGTAGGCATCTAAAAGACACCACAAAAGTTGTTCTACCTGCTTTCTGGGCTGAGATGGGGAATCGCTGAATTTTGGACTCGGCCGGTGACAAAATGTTCCAAAGACACCCCATGCACAACTCCACCGGGGAAGGTGCCAGACAAGCGTTCTCTTGATAGTTTTTACACTACCTTGGTAGGCATCTGAAAGACACCACAAAAGTTGTTCTACCTGCTTTCTGGGCTGAGATGGGGAACCGCTGAATTTTGGAGTCGGCCGGTGACAAAATGTTCCAAACACACCCCCTGCACAACTCCACCGGGGAAGGTGCCAGACAGGAGTTCTCTTAGTAGTTTTTACCCCCATCTGCTCCCGGTAGGCAGCTGAAAGGCACCACAAAAGTTGTTCTATCTGCTTTGTGGGCTGAGATGGGGAACCGCTGAATTTTGGAGTCGGCCGGTGACAAAATGTTCCAAAGACACCCCATGCACAACTCCACCGGGGAAGGTGCCAGACAAGCGTTCTCTTGATAGTTTTTACACTACATTGGTAGGCATCTAAAAGACACCACAAAAGTTGTTCTTCCTGCTTTCTGGGCTGAGATGGGGAACAGCTGAATTTTGGACTCGGCTGGTGACAAAATGTTCCAAACACACCCCCTGCACAACTCCACCGGGGAAGGTGCCAGACAGGAGTTCTCCTGGTAGTTTTTACATTGCTCCGGTAGGCATCTAAAAGACACCACAAAAGTTGTTCTACCTGCTTTCTGGGCTGAGATGGGGAACCGCTGAATTTTGGAGTCGGCTGGTGACAAAATGTTCCAAAGACAACCCCCTGCACAACTCCACCGGGGAAGGTGCCAGACAAGAGTTCTCTTGATAGTTTTCACACTACCTTGGTAGGCATCTAAAAGACACCACAAAAGATGTTCTACCTGCTTTCTGGGCTGAGATGGGGAAACGCTGAATTTTGGAGTCGGCTGGTGACAAAATGTTCCAAACACACCCCCTGCACAACTCCACCGGGAAGGTGCCAGACAGGAGTTCTCTTAGTAGTTTTTACACTACCTTGGTAGGCATTTGAAAGACACCACAAAAGTTGTTCTACCTGCTTTCTGGGCTGAGATGGGGAATCGCTGAGTTTTGGAGTCGGCCGGTGACAAAATGTTCCAAAGACACCCCCTGCACAACTCCACCGGGGAAGGTGCCAGACAAGCGTTCTCTTGATAGTTTTTACACTACCTTGGTAGGCATCTAAAAGACACCACAAAAGTTGTTCTACCTGCTTTCTGGGCTGAGATGGGGAACAGCTGAATTTTGGACTCGGCTGGTGACAAAATGTTCCAAAGACACCCCCTGCACAACTCCACCGGGGAAGGTGCCAGACAGGAGTTCTCTTGGTAGATTTTACACTGCCTTGGTAGGGAGCTGAAAGGCAGCACAAAAGTTGTTCTACCTGCTTTCTGGGCTGAGATGGGGAATCGCTGAATTTTGGACTCGGCCGGTGACAAAATGTTCCAAAGACACCCCATGCACAACTCCACCGGGGAAGGTGCCAGACAGGAGTTCTCCTGGTAGTTTTTACATTGCTCCGGTAGGCATCTGAAAGACACCACAAAAGTTGTTCTACCTGCTTTCTGGGCTGAGATGGGGAACCGCTGAATTTTGGAGTCGGCCGGTGACAAAATGTTCCAAACACACCCCATGCACAACTCCACCGGGGAAGGTGCCAGGCAGGAGTTCTCCTGGTAGTTTTTACACTACCTTGGTAGGCATTTGAAAGACACCACAAAAGTTGTTCTACCTGCTTTGTGGGCTGAGATGGGGAAACGCTGAATTTTGGAGTCGGCTGGTGACAAAATGTTCCAAACACACCCCATGCACAACTCCACCGGGGAAGGTGCCAGACAGGAGTTCTCTTAGTAGTTTTTTACACTACCTTGGTAGGCATCTGAAAGACACCACAAAAGCTGTTCTATCTGCTTTCTGGGCTGAGATGGGGAACAGCTGAATTTTGGAGTCGGCTGGTGACAAAATGTTCCAAACACACCCCCTGCACAACTCCACCGGGGAAGGTGCCAGACAGGAGTTCTCCTGGTAGTTTTTACACTACCTTGGTAGGCATCTGAAAGACACCACAAAAGTTGTTCTACCTGCTTTCTGGGCTGAGATGGGAATCGCTGAATTTTGGAGTCGGCCGGTGACAAAATGTTCCAAAGACACCCCATGCACAACTCCACCGGGGAAGGTGCCAGACAAGCGTTCTCTTGATAGTTTTTACACTACCTTGGTAGGCATCTAAAAGACACCACAAAAGTTGTTCTACCTGCTTTCTGGGCTGAGATGGGGAATCGCTGAATTTTGGACTCGGCCGGTGACAAAATGTTCCAAAGACACCCCATGCACAACTCCACCGGGGAAGGTGCCAGACAAGCGTTCTCTTGATAGTTTTTACACTACCTTGGTAGGCATCTGAAAGACACCACAAAAGTTGTTCTACCTGCTTTCTGGGCTGAGATGGGGAACCGCTGAATTTTGGAGTCGGCCGGTGACAAAATGTTCCAAACACACCCCCTGCACAACTCCACCGGGGAAGGTGCCAGACAGGAGTTCTCTTAGTAGTTTTTACATTGCTCCGGTAGGCAGCTGAAAGGCACCACAAAAGTTGTTCTATCTGCTTTGTGGGCTGAGATGGGGAACCGCTGAATTTTGGAGTCGGCCGGTGACAAAATGTTCCAAAGACACCCCATGCACAACTCCACCGGGGAAGGTGCCAGACAAGCGTTCTCTTGATAGTTTTTACACTACATTGGTAGGCATCTAAAAGACACCACAAAAGTTGTTCTTCCTGCTTTCTGGGCTGAGATGGGGAACAGCTGAATTTTGGACTCGGCTGGTGACAAAATGTTCCAAACACACCCCCTGCACAACTCCACCGGGGAAGGTGCCAGACAGGAGTTCTCCTGGTTACATTGCTCCGGTAGGCATCTAAAAGACACCACAAAAGTTGTTCTACCTGCTTTCTGGGCTGAGATGGGGAACCGCTGAATTTTGGAGTCGGCTGGTGACAAAATGTTCCAAACACACCCCATGCACAACTCCACCGGGGAAGGTGCCAGACAAGAGTTCTCTTGATAGTTTTTACACTACCTTGGTAGGCAGCTGAAAGGCACCACAAAAGTTGTTCTTCCTGCTTTCTGGGCTGAGATGGGGAATCGCTGAATTTTGGACTCGGCCGGTGACAAAATGTTCCAAACACACCCCCTGCACAACTCCACCGGGGAAGGTGCTCGACAGGAGTTCTCTTAGTAGTTTTTACACTACCTTGGTAGGCATCTAAAAGACACCACAAAAGTTGTTCTACCTGCTTTCTGGGCTGAGATGGGGAAACGCTGAATTTTGGAGTTGGCTGGTGACAAAATGTTCCAAACACACCCCATGCACAACTCCACCGGGGAAGGTGCCAGACAGGAGTTCTCTTGGTAGATTTTACACTGCCTTGGTAGGGAGCTGAAAGGCAGCACAAAAGTTGTTCTACCTGCTTTCTGGGCTGAGATGGGGAATCGCTGAATTTTGGACTCGGCTGGTGACAAAATGTTCCAAACACACCCCCTGCACAACTCCACCGGGGAAGGTGCCAGACAGGAGTTCTCCTGGTAGTTTTTACATTGCTCCGGTAGGCATCTGAAAGATACCACAAAAGTTGTTCTATCTGATTTCTGGGCTGAGATGGGGAACCGCTGAATTTTGGAGTCGGCCGGTGACAAAATGTTCCAAACACACCCCCTGCACAACTCCACCGGGGAAGGTGCCAGACAGGAGTTCTCCTGGTAGTTTTTACACTACCTTGGTAGGCATCTAAAAGACACCACAAAAGTTGTTCTACCTGCTTTCTGGGCTGAGATGGGGAAACGCTGAATTTTGGAGTCGGCTGGTGACAAAATGTTCCAAACACACCCCATGCACAACTCCACCGGGGAAGGTACCAGACAGGAGTTCTCCTGGTAGTTTTTACATTGCTCCGGTAGGCATCTGAAAGGCACCACAAAAGTTGTTCTACCTGCTTTCTGGGCTGAGATGGGGAACCGCTGAATTTTGGAGTCGGCTGGTGACAAAATGTTCCAAACACACCCCATGCACAACTCCACCGGGGAAGGTGCCAGACAGGAGTTCTCTTAGTAGTTTCTACACTACCTTGGTAGGCAGCTGAAAGGCACCACAAAAGTTGTTCTACCTGCTTTCTGGGCTGAGATGGGGAACCGCTGAATTTTGGACTCGGCTTGGTGACAAAATGTTCCAAACACACCCCCTGCACAACTCCACCGGGGAAGGTGCCAGACAGGAGTTCTCCTGGTAGTTTTTACACTACCTTGGTAGGCATTTGAAAGGCACCACAAAAGTTGTTCTACCTGCTTTCTGGGCTGAGATGGGGAACAGCTGAATTTTGGAGTCGGCTGGTGACAAAATGTTCCAAACACACCCCCTGCACAACTCCACCGGGGAAGGTGCCAGACAGGAGTTCTCCTGGTAGTTTTTACATTGCTCCGGTAGGCATCTGAAAGACACCACAAAAGTTGTTCTACCTGCTTTCTGGGCTGAGATGGGGAACCGCTGAATTTTGGACTCGGCTGGTGACAAAATGTTCCAAAGACACCCCCTGCACAACTCCACCGGGGAAGGTGCCAGACAAGAGTTCTCTTGATAGTTTTTACACTACCTTGGTAGGCATCTAAAAGACACCACAAAAGATGTTCTACCTGCTTTTTGGGCTGAGATGGGGAACCGCTGAATTTTGGAGTCGGCTGGTGACAAAATGTTCCAAACACACCCCCTGCACAACTCCACCGGGGAAGGTGCCAGACAGGAGTTCTCTTGGTAGATTTTACACTGCCTTGGTAGGGAGCTGAAAGGCAGCACAAAAGTTGTTCTACCTGCTTTCTGGGCTGAGATGGGGAATCGCTGAATTTTGGACTCGGCCGGTGACAAAATGTTCCAAACACACCCCCTGCACAACTCCACCGGGGAAGGTGCCAGACAGGAGTTCTCCTGGTAGTTTTTACATTGCTCCGGTAGGCATCTGAAAGACACCACAAAAGTTGTTCTATCTGATTTCTGGGCTGAGATGGGGAACCGCTGAATTTTGGAGTCGGCCGGTGACAAAATGTTCCAAACACACCCCATGCACAACTCCACCGGGGAAGGTGCCAGACAGGAGTTCTCCTGGTAGTTTTTACACTACCTTGGTAGGCATCTAAAAGACACCACAAAAGTTGTTCTACCTGCTTTCTGGGCTGAGATGGGGAACCGCTGAATTTTGGAGTCGGCCGGTGACAAAATGTTCCAAACACACCCCCTGCACAACTCCACCGGGGAAGGTGCTCGACAGGAGTTCTCTTAGTAGTTTTTACACTACCTTGGTAGGCATCTGAAAGACACCACAAAAGTTGTTCTACCTGCTTTCTGGGCTGAGATGGGGAACAGCTGAATTTTGGACTCGGCTGGTGACAAAATGTTACAAACACACCCCCTGCACAACTCCACCGGGGAAGGTGCCAGGCAGGAGTTCTCCTGGTAGTTTTTACATTGCTCCGGTAGGCATCTAAAAGACACCACAAAAGTTGTTCTACCTGCTTTCTGGGCTGAGATGGGGAACCGCTGAATTTTGGACTCGGCTGGTGACAAAATGTTCCAAACACACCCCCTGCACAACTCCACCGGGGAAGGTGCCAGACAAGAGTTCTCTTGATAGTTTTTACACTACCTTGGTAGGCAGCTGAAAGGCACCACAAAAGTTGTTCTTCCTGCTTTCTGGGCTGAGATGGGGAACCGCTGAATTTTGGAGTCGGCTGGTGACAAAATGTTCCAAACACACCCCATGCACAACTCCACCGGGGAAGGTGCCAGACAGGAGTTCTCTTGGTAGTTTTTACACTACCTTGGTAGGCATCTAAAAGACACCACAAAAGTTGTTCTACCTGCTTTCTGGGCTGAGATGGGGAACCACTGAATTTTGGAGTCGGCTGGTGACGAAATGTTCCAAACACACCCCCTGCACAACTCCACCGGGGAAGGTGCCAGACAGGAGTTCTCTTAGTAGTTTCTACACTACCTTGGTAGGCAGCTGAAAGGCACCACAAAAGTTGTTCTACCTGCTTTCTGGGCTGAGATGGGGAACCGCTGAATTTTGGACTCGGCTGGTGACAAAATGTTCCAAACACACCCCCTGCACAACTCCACCGGGGAAGGTGCCAGGCAGGAGTTCTCTTGGTAGTTTTTACACTACCTTGGTAGGCATCTAAAAGACACCACAAAAGTTGTTCTACCTGCTTTCTGGGCTGAGATGGGGAACCGCTGAATTTTGGAGTCGGCCGGTGACAAAAAGTTCCAAACACACCCCCTGCACAACTCCACCGGGGAAGGTGCCAGACAGGAGTTCTCCTGGTAGTTTTTACACTACCTTGGTAGGCATTTGAAAGGCACCACAAAAGTTGTTCTACCTGCTTTCTGGGCTGAGATGGGGAAACGCTGAATTTTGGAGTCGGCTGGTGACAAAATGTTCCAAACACACCCCATGCACAACTCCACCGGGGAAGGTGCCAGACAGGAGTTCTCCTGGTAGTTTTTACATTGCTCCGGTAGGCATCTGAAAGACACCACAAAAGTTGTTCTACCTGCTTTCTGGGCTGAGATGGGGAATCGCTGAATTTTGGAGTCGGCCGGTGACAAAATGTTCCAAAGACACCCCATGCACAACTCCACCGGGGAAGGTGCCAGACAAGCGTTCTCTTGATAGTTTTTACACTACCTTGGTAGGCATCTAAAAGACACCACAAAAGTTGTTCTACCTGCTTTCTGGGCTGAGATGGGGAACAGCTGAATTTTGGACTCGGCTGGTGACAAAATGTTCCAAAGACACCCCCTGCACAACTCCACCGGGGAAGGTGCCAGACAGGAGTTCTCTTGGTAGATTTTACACTACCTTGGTAGGGAGCTGAAAGGCAGCACAAAAGTTGTTCTACCTGCTTTCTGGGCTGAGATGGGGAATCGCTGAATTTTGGACTCGGCCGGTGACAAAATGGTCCAAACACACCCCCTGCACAACTCCACCGGGGAAGGTGCCAGACAGGAGTTCTCCTGGTAGTTTTTACATTGCTCCGGTAGGCATCTGAAAGACACCACAAAAGTTGTTCTATCTGATTTCTGGGCTGAGATGGGGAACCGCTGATTTTTGGAGTCGGCCGGTGACAAAATGTTCCAAACACACCCCATGCACAACTCCACCAGGGAAGGTGCCAGGCAGGAGTTCTCCTGGTAGTTTTTACACTACCTTGGTAGGCATTTGAAAGACACCACAAAAGTTGTTCTACCTGCTTTCTGGGCTGAGATGGGGAAACGCTGAATTTTGGAGTCGGCCGGTGACAAAATGTTCCAAACACACCCCATGCACAACTCCACCGGGGAAGGTGCCAGACAGGAGTTCTCTTAGTAGTTTTTACACTACCTTGGTAGGCATCTGAAAGACACCACAAAAGCTGTTCTACCTGCTTTCTGGGCTGAGATGGGGAACAGCTGAATTTTGGAGTCGGCTGGTGACAAAATGTTCCAAACACACCCCCTGCACAACTCCACCGGGGAAGTAGCCAGACAGGAGTTCTCTTAGTAGTTTTTACACTACCTTGGTAGGCATCTGAAAGACACCACAAAAGTTGTTCTACCTGCTTTCTGGGCTGAGATGGGGAATCGCTGAATTTTGGAGTCGGCCGGTGACAAAATGTTCCAAAGACACCCCCTGCACAACTCCACCGGGGAAGGTGCCAGACAGGAGTTCTCTTAGTAGTTTTTACATTGCTCCAGTAGGCAGCTGAAAGACACCACAAAAGTTGTTCTACCTGCTTTCTGGGCTGAGATGGGGAACCGCTGAATTTTGGAGTCGGCCGGTGACAAAATGTTCCAAAGACACCCCATGCACAACTCCACCGGGGAAGGTGCCAGACAAGCGTTCTCTTGATAGTTTTTACACTACCTTGGTAGGCATCTAAAAGACACCACAAAAGTTGTTCTACCTGCTTTCTGGGCTGAGATGGGGAAACGCTGAATTTTGGAGTCGGCCGGTGACAAAATGTTCCAAACACACCCCCTGCACAACTCCACCGGGGAAGGTGCTCGACAGGAGTTCTCTTAGTAGTTTTTACACTACCTTGGTAGGCATCTGAAAGACACCACAAAAGTTGTTCTACCTGCTTTCTGGGCTGAGATGGGGAACAGCTGAATTTTGGAGTCGGCTGGTGACAAAATGTTCCAAACACACCCCCTGCACAACTCCACCGGGGAAGGTGCCAGACAGGAGTTCTCTTGGTAGTTTTTACACTACCTTGGTAGGCATTTGAAAGACACCACAAAAGTTGTTCTACCTGCTTTCTGGGCTGAGATGGGGAATCGCTGAATTTTGGAGTCGGCTGGTGACAAAATGTTCCAAAGACACCCCATGCACAACTCCACCGGGGAAGGTGCCAGACAAGCGTTCTCTTGATAGTTTTTACACTACCTTGGTAGGCATCTAAAAGACACCACAAAAGTTGTTCTACCTGCTTTCTGGGCTGAGATGGGGAACAGCTGAATTTTGGACTCGGCTGGTGACAAAATGTTCCAAACACACCCCATGCACAACTCCACCGGGGAAGGTGCCAGACAGGAGTTCTCCTGGTAGTTTTTACATTGCTCCGGTAGGCATCTGAAAGACACCACAAAAGTTGTTCTACCTGCTTTCTGGGCTGAGATGGGGAACAGCTGAATTTTGGACTCGGCTGGTGACAAAATGTTCCAAACACACCCCCTGCACAACTCCACCGGGGAAGGTGCCAGACAAGAGTTCTCTTGATAGTTTTTACACTACCTTGGTAGGCATCTAAAAGACACCACAAAAGATGTTCTACCTGCTTTCTGGGCTGAGATGGGGAACCGCTGAATTTTGGAGTCGGCCGGTGACAAAATGTTCCAAACACACCCCATGCACAACTCCACCGGGGAAGGTGCCAGACAGGAGTTCTCTTGGTAGATTTTACACTGCCTTGGTAGGGAGCTGAAAGGCAGCACAAAAGTTGTTCTACCTGCTTTCTGGGCTGAGATGGGGAATCGCTGAATTTTGGACTCGGCCGGTGACAAAATGTTCCAAAGACACCCCCTGCACAACTCCACCGGGGAAGGTGCCAGACAGGAGTTCTCCTGGTAGTTTTTACATTGCTCCGGTAGGCATCTGAAAGACACCACAAAAGTTGTTCTATCTGATTTCTGGGCTGAGATGGGGAACCGCTGAATTTTGGAGTCGGCCGGTGACAAAATGTTCCAAACACACCCCCTGCACAACTCCACCGGGGAAGGTGCCAGGCAGGAGTTCTCCTGGTAGTTTTTACACTACCTTGGTAGGCATTTGAAAGACACCACAAAAGTTGTTCTACCTGCTTTCTGGGCTGAGATGGGGAAACGCTGAATTTTGGAGTCGGCTGGTGACAAAATGTTCCAAACACACCCCCTGCACAACTCCACCGGGGAAGGTGCCAGACAGGAGTTCTCTTAGTAGTTTTTACACTACCTTGGTAGGCATCTGAAAGACACCACAAAAGCTGTTCTATCTGCTTTCTGGGCTGAGATGGGGAACAGCTGAATTTTGGAGTCGGCTGGTGACAAAATGTTCCAAACACACCCCCTGCACAACTCCACCGGGGAAGGTGCCAGACAGGAGTTCTCTTAGTAATTTTTACACTACCTTGGTAGGCATCTGAAAGACACCACAAAAGTTGTTCTACCTGCTTTCTGGGCTGAGATGGGGAATCGCTGAATTTTGGAGTCGGCCGGTGACAAAATGTTCCAAAGACACCCCATGCACAACTCCACCGGGGAAGGTGCCAGACAAGCGTTCTCTTGATAGCTTTTTCACTACCTTGGTAGGCATCTAAAAGACACCACAAAAGTTGTTCTACCTGCTTTCTGGGCTGAGATGGGGAACCGCTGAATTTTGGAGTCGGCCGGTGACAAAAAGTTCCAAACACACCCCCTGCACAACTCCACCGGGGAAGGTGCCAGACAGGAGTTCTCCTGGTAGTTTTTACACTACCTTGGTAGGCATTTGAAAGGCACCACAAAAGTTGTTCTACCTGCTTTCTGGGCTGAGATGGGGAAACGCTGAATTTTGGAGTCGGCTGGTGACAAAATGTTCCAAACACACCCCATGCACAACTCCACCGGGGAAGGTGCCAGACAGGAGTTCTCCTGGTAGTTTTTACATTGCTCCGGTAGGCATCTGAAAGACACCACAAAAGTTGTTCTACCTGCTTTCTGGGCTGAGATGGGGAACCGCTGAATTTTGGACTCGGCTGGTGACAAAATGTTCCAAAGACACCCCCTGCACAACTCCACTGGGGAAGGTGCCAGACAAGAGTTCTCTTGATAGTTTTCACACTACCTTGGTAGGCATCTAAAAGACACCACAAAAGATGTTCTACCTGCTTTCTGGGCTGAGATGGGGAAACGCTGAATTTTGGAGTCGGCTGGTGACAAAATGTTCCAAACACACCCCCTGCACAACTCCACCGGGGAAGGTGCCAGACAGGAGTTCTCTTGGTAGATTTTACACTGCCTTGGTAGGGAGCTGAAAGGCAGCACAAAAGTTGTTCTACCTGCTTTCTGGGCTGAGATGGGGAATCGCTGAATTTTGGACTCGGCCGGTGACAAAATGTTCCAAAGACACCCCCTGCACAACTCCACCGGGGAAGGTGCCAGACAGGAGTTCTCCTGGTAGTTTTTACATTGCTCCGGTAGGCATCTGAAAGACACCACAAAAGTTGTTCTATCTGATTTCTGGGCTGAGATGGGGAACCGCTGAATTTTGGAGTCGGCCGGTGACAAAATGTTCCAAACACACCCCCTGCACAACTCCACCGGGGAAGGTGCCAGGCAGGAGTTCTCCTGGTAGTTTTTACACTACCTTGGTAGGCATTTGAAAGACACCACAAAAGTTGTTCTACCTGCTTTCTGGGCTGAGATGGGGAAACGCTGAATTTTGGAGTCGGCTGGTGACAAAATGTTCCAAACACACCCCCTGCACAACTCCACCGGGGAAGGTGCCAGACAGGAGTTCTCTTAGTAGTTTTTACACTACCTTGGTAGGCATCTGAAAGACACCACAAAAGCTGTTCTATCTGCTTTCTGGGCTGAGATGGGGAACAGCTGAATTTTGGAGTCGGCTGGTGACAAAATGTTCCAAACACACCCCCTGCACAACTCCACCGGGGAAGGTGCCAGACAGGAGTTCTCTTAGTAATTTTTACACTACCTTGGTAGGCATCTGAAAGACACCACAAAAGTTGTTCTACCTGCTTTCTGGGCTGAGATGGGGAATCGCTGAATTTTGGACTCGGCCGGTGACAAAATGTTCCAAAGACACCCCATGCACAACTCCACCGGGGAAGGTGCCAGACAGGCGTTCTCTTGATAGCTTTTACACTACCTTGGTAGGCATCTAAAAGACACCACAAAAGTTGTTCTACCTGCTTTCTGGGCTGAGATGGGGAATCGCTGAATTTTGGACTCGGCCGGTGACAAAATGTTCCAAAGACACCCCATGCACAACTCCACCGGGGAAGGTGCCAGACAAGCGTTCTCTTGATAGTTTTTACACTACCTTGGTAGGCATCTAAAAGACACCACAAAAGTTGTTCTACCTGCTTTCTGGGCTGAGATGGGGAATCGCTGAATTTTGGACTCGGCCGGTGACAAAATGTTCCAAACACACCCCCTGCACAACTCCACCGGGGAAGGTGCCAGACAGGAGTTCTCTTAGTAGTTTTTACATTGCTCCGGTAGGCAGCTGAAAGGCACCACAAAAGTTGTTCTATCTGCTTTGTGGGCTGAGATGGGGAACCGCTGAATTTTGGAGTCGGCCGGTGACAAAATGTTCCAAAGACACCCCATGCACAACTCCACCGGGGAAGGTGCCAGACAAGCGTTCTCTTGATAGTTTTTACACTACATTGGTAGGCATCTGAAAGGCAGCACAAAAGTTGTTCTACCTGCTTTCTGGGCTGAGATGGGGAACAGCTGAATTTTGGACTCGGCTGGTGACAAAATGTTCCAAACACACCCCCTGCACAACTCCACCGGGGAAGGTGCCAGACAGGAGTTCTCCTGGTAGTTTTTACATTGCTCCGGTAGGCATCTAAAAGACACCACAAAAGTTGTTCTACCTGCTTTCTGGGCTGAGATGGGGAACCGCTGAATTTTGGACTCGGCTGGTGACAAAATGTTCCAAACACACCCCCTGCACAACTCCACCGGGGAAGGTGCCAGACAAGAGTTCTCTTGATAGTTTTTACACTACCTTGGTAGGCAGCTGAAAGGCACCACAAAAGTTGTTCTTCCTCCTTTCTGGGCTGAGATGGGGAACCGCTGAATTTTGGAGTCGGCTGGTGACAAAATGTTCCAAACACACCCCATGCACAACTCCACCGGGGAAGGTGCCAGACAGGAGTTCTCTTGGTAGTTTTTACACTACCTTGGTAGGCATCTAAAAGACACCACAAAAGTTGTTCTACCTGCTTTCTGGGCTGAGATGGGGAACCGCTGAATTTTGGAGTCGGCCGGTGACAAAATGTTCCAAACACACCCCCTGCACAACTCCACCGGGGAAGGTGCCAGACAGGAGTTCTCTTAGTAGTTTCTACACTACCTTGGTAGGCAGCTGAAAGGCACCACAAAAGTTGTTCTACCTGCTTTCTGGGCTGAGATGGGGAACCGCTGAATTTTGGACTCGGCTGGTGACAAAATGTTCCAAACACACCCCCTGCACAACTCCACCGGGGAAGGTGCCAGGCAGGAGTTCTCTTGGTAGTTTTTACACTACCTTGGTAGGCATCTAAAAGACACCACAAAAGTTGTTCTACCTGCTTTCTGGGCTGAGATGGGGAACCGCTGAATTTTGGAGTCGGCCGGTGACAAAATGTTCCAAACACACCCCCTGCACAACTCCACCGGGGAAGGTGCCAGGCAGGAGTTCTCTTGGTAGTTTTTACACTACCTTGGTAGGCATCTAAAAGACACCACAAAAGTTGTTCTACCTGCTTTCTGGGCTGAGATGGGGAAACGCTGAATTTTGGAGTCGGCCGGTGACAAAATGTTCCAAACACACCCCCTGCACAACTCCACCGGGGAAGGTGCCAGACAGGAGTTCTCCTGGTAGTTTTTACATTGCTCCGGTAGGCATCTGAAAGACACCACAAAAGTTGTTCTACCTGCTTTCTGGGCTGAGATGGGGAACCGCTGAATTTTGGAGTCGGCTGGTGACAAAATGTTCCAAACACACCCCCTGCACAACTCCACCGGGGAAGGTGCCAGACAGGAGTTCTCTTGGTAGATTTTACACTGCCTTGGTAGGGAGCTGAAAGGCAGCACAAAAGTTGTTCTACCTGCTTTCTGGGCTGAGATGGGGAATCGCTGAATTTTGGACTCGGCCGGTGACAAAATGTTCCAAACACACCCCCTGCACAACTCCACCGGGGAAGGTGCCAGACAGGAGTTCTCCTGGTAGTTTTTACATTGCTCCGGTAGGCATCTGAAAGACACCACAAAAGTTGTTCTATCTGATTTCTGGGCTGAGATGGGGAACCGCTGAATTTTGGAGTCGGCCGGTGACAAAATGTTCCAAACACACCCCATGCACAACTCCACCGGGGAAGGTGCCAGACAGGAGTTCTCCTGGTAGTTTTTACACTACCTTGGTAGGCATCTAAAAGACACCACAAAAGTTGTTCTACCTGCTTTCTGGGCTGAGATGGGGAAACGCTGAATTTTGGAGTCGGCTGGTGACAAAATGTTCCAAACACACCCCATGCACAACTCCACCGGGGAAGGTGCCAGACAGGAGTTCTCCTGGTAGTTTTTACATTGCTCCGGTAGGCATCTGAAAGACACCACAAAAGTTGTTCTATCTGCTTTCTGGGCTGAGATGGGGAACCGCTGAATTTTGGAGTCGGCCGGTGACAAAATGTTCCAAAGACACCCCATGCACAACTCCACCAGGGAAGGTGCCAGACAAGCGTTCTCTTGATAGTTCTTACACTACCTTGGTAGGCATCTAAAAGACACCACAAAAGTTGTTCTACCTGCTTTCTGGGCTGAGATGGGGAAACGCTGAATTTTGGACTCGGCCGGTGACAAAATGTTCCAAACACACCCCCTGCACAACTCCACCGGGGAAGGTGCTCGACAGGAGTTCTCTTAGTAGTTTTTACACTACCTTGGTAGGCATCTGAAAGACACCACAAAAGTTGTTCTACCTGCTTTCTGGGCTGAGATGGGGAACAGCTGAATTTTGGAGTCTGCTGGTGACAAAATGTTCCAAACACACCCCCTGCACAACTCCACCGGGGAAGGTGCCAGACAGGAGTTCTCTTAGTAGTTTTTACACTACCTTGGTAGGCATTTGAAAGACACCACAAAAGTTGTTCTACCTGCTTTCTGGGCTGAGATGGGGAATCGCTGAATTTTGGACTCGGCCGGTGACAAAATGTTCCAAAGACACCCCCTGCACAACTCCACCGGGGAAGGTGCCAGACAAGCGTTCTCTTGATAGTTTTTACACTACCTTGGTAGGCATCTAAAAGACACCACAAAAGTTGTTCTACCTGCTTTCTGGGCTGAGATGGGGAACAGCTGAATTTTGGACTCGGCTGGTGACAAAATGTTCCAAAGACACCCCCTGCACAACTCCACCGGGGAAGGTGCCAGACAGGAGTTCTCTTGGTAGATTTTACACTGCCTTGGTAGGGAGCTGAAAGGCAGCACAAAAGTTGTTCTACCTGCTTTCTGGGCTGAGATGGGGAATCGCTGAATTTTGGACTCGGCCGGTGACAAAATGGTCCAAACACACCCCCTGCACAACTCCACCGGGGAAGGTGCCAGACAGGAGTTCTCCTGGTAGTTTTTACATTGCTCCGGTAGGCATCTGAAAGACACCACAAAAGTTGTTCTATCTGATTTCTGGGCTGAGATGGGGAACCGCTGAATTTTGGAGTCGGCCGGTGACAAAATGTTCCAAACACACCCCATGCACAACTCCACCGGGGAAGGTGCCAGGCAGGAGTTCTCCTGGTAGTTTTTACACTACCTTGGTAGGCATTTGAAAGACACCACAAAAGTTGTTCTACCTGCTTTCTGGGCTGAGATGGGGAAACGCTGAATTTTGGACTCGGCCGGTGACAAAATGTTCCAAACACACCCCCTGCACAACTCCACCGGGGAAGGTGCCAGACAGGAGTTCTCTTAGTAGTTTTTACACTACCTTGGTAGGCATCTGAAAGACACCACAAAAGCTGTTCTACCTGCTTTCTGGGCTGAGATGGGGAACAGCTGAATTTTGGAGTCGGCCGGTGACAAAATGTTCCAAACACACCCCCTGCACAACTCCACCGGGGAAGGTGCCAGACAGGAGTTCTCTTAGTAGTTTTTACACTACCTTGGTAGGCATCTGAAAGACACCACAAAAGTTGTTCTACCTGCTTTCTGGGCTGAGATGGGGAATCGCTGAATTTTGGACTCGGCTGGTGACAAAATGTTCCAAAGACACCCCATGCACAACTCCACCGGGGAAGGTGCCAGACAAGCGTTCTCTTGATAGTTTTTACACTACCTTGGTAGGCATCTAAAAGACACCACAAAAGTTGTTCTACCTGCTTTCTGGGCTGAGATGGGGAACAGCTGAATTTTGGAGTCGGCTGGTGACAAAATGTTCCAAAGACACCCCCTGCACAACTCCACCGGGGAAGGTGCCAGACAGGAGTTCTCCTGGTAGTTTTTACATTGCTCCGGTAGGCATCTGAAAGACACCACAAAAGTTGTTCTACCTGCTTTCTGGGCTGAGATGGGGAACCGCTGAATTTTGGACTCGGCTGGTGACAAAATGTTCCAAACACACCCCCTGCACAACTCCACCGGGGAAGGTGCCAGACAAGAGTTCTCTTGATAGTTTTTACACTACCTTGGTAGTCATCTAAAAGACACCACTAAAGATGTTCTACCTGCTTTCTGGGCTGAGATGGGGAACCGCTGAATTTTGGAGTCGGCTGGTGACAAAATGTTCCAAACACACCCCATGCACAACTCCACCGGGGAAGGTGCCAGACAGGAGTTCTCTTGGTAGATTTTACACTGCCTTGGTAGGGAGCTGAAAGGCAGCACAAAAGTTGTTCTACCTGCTTTCTGGGCTGAGATGGGGAATCGCTGAATTTTGGACTCGGCCGGTGACAAAATGTTCCAAAGACACCCCCTGCACAACTCCAACGGGGAAGGTGCCAGACAGGAGTTCTCCTGGTAGTTTTTACATTGCTCCGGTAGGCATTTGAAAGACACCACAAAAGTTGTTCTATCTGCTTTCTGGGCTGAGATGGGGAAACGCTGAATTTTGGAGTCGGCCGGTGACAAAATGTTCCAAACACACCCCCTGCACAACTCCACCGGGGAAGGTGCCAGGCAGGAGTTCTCCTGGTAGTTTTTACACTACCTTGGTAGGCATTTGAAAGACACCACAAAAGTTGTTCTACCTGCTTTCTGGGCTGAGATGGGGATACGCTGAATTTTGGACTCGGCTGGTGACAAAATGTTCCAAACACACCCCATGCACAACTCCACCGGGGAAGGTGCCAGGCAGGAGTTCTCCTGGTAGTTTTTACATTGCTCCGGTAGGCATCAAAAGGACACCACAAAAGTTGTTCTACCTGCTTTCTGGGCTGAGATGGGGAACCGCTGAATTTTGGAGTCGGCCGGTGACAAAATGTTCCAAACACACCCCCTGCACAACTCCACCGGGGAAGGTGCCAGACAGGAGTTCTCTTGGTAGATTTTACACTGCCTTGGTAGGGAGCTGAAAGGCAGCACAAAAGTTGTTCTACCTGCTTTCTGGGCTGAGATGGGGAATCGCTGAATTTTGGACTCGGCCGGTGACAAAATGTTCCAAACACACCCCCTGCACAACTCCACCGGGGAAGGTGCCAGACAGGAGTTCTCCTGGTAGTTTTTACATTGCTCCGGTAGGCATCTGAAAGACACCACAAAAGTTGTTCTATCTGATTTCTGGGCTGAGATGGGGAACCGCTGAATTTTGGAGTCGGCCGGTGACAAAATGTTCCAAACACACCCCATGCACAACTCCACCGGGGAAGGTGCCAGACAGGAGTTCTCCTGGTAGTTTTTACACTACCTTGGTAGGCATCTAAAAGACACCACAAAAGTTGTTCTACCTGCTTTCTGGGCTGAGATGGGGAACCGCTGAATTTTGGAGTCGGCTGGTGACAAAATGTTCCAAACACACCCCCTGCACAACTCCACCGGGGAAGGTGCCAGACAGGAGTTCTCTTGGTAGATTTTACACTACCTTGGTAGGGAGCTGAAAGGCAGCACAAAAGTTGTTCTACCTGCTTTCTGGGCTGAGATGGGGAATCGCTGAATTTTGGACTCGGCCGGTGACAAAATGTTCCAAACACACCCCCTGCACAACTCCACCGGGGAAGGTGCCAGACAGGAGTTCTCCTGGTAGTTTTTACATTGCTCCGGTAGGCATCTGAAAGACACCACAAAAGTTGTTCTACCTGCTTTCTGGGCTGAGATGGGGAACCGCTGAATTTTGGACTCGGCCGGTGACAAAATGTTCCAAACACACCCCCTGCACAACTCCACCGGGGAAGGTGCCAGACAGGAGTTCTCCTGGTAGTTTTTACATTGCTCTGGTAGGCAGCTGAAAGGCACCACAAAAGTTGTTCTACCTGCTTTCTGGGCTGAGATGGGGAACCGCTGAATTTTGGAGTCGGCTGGTGACGAAATGTTCCAAACACACCCCCTGCACAACTCCACCGGGGAAGGTGCCAGACAGGAGTTCTCTTAGTAGTTTCTACACTACCTTGGTAGGCAGCTGAAAGGCACCACAAAAGTTGTTCTACCTGCTTTCTGGGCTGAGATGGGGAACCGCTGAATTTTGGAGTCGGCTGGTGACAAAATGTTCCAAACACACCCCCTGCACAACTCCACCGGGGAAGGTGCCAGACAGGAGTTCTCTTAGTAGTTTTTACACTACCTTGGTAGGCATTTGAAAGACACCACAAAAGTTGTTCTACCTGCTTTCTGGGCTGAGATGGGGAATCGCTGAATTTTGGAGTCGGCCGGTGACAAAATGTTCCAAAGACACCCCCTGCACAACTCCACCGGGGAAGGTGCCAGACAAGCGTTCTCTTGATAGTTTTTACACTACCTTGGTAGGCATCTAAAAGACACCACAAAAGTTGTTCTACCTGCTTTCTGGGCTGAGATGGGGAACAGCTGAATTTTGGACTCGGCTGGTGAAAAAATGTTCCAAAGACACCCCCTGCACAATTCCACCGGGGAAGGTGCCAGACAGGAGTTCTCTTGGTAGATTTTACACTGCCTTGGTAGGGAGCTGAAAGGCACCACAAAAGTTGTTCTACCTGCTTTCTGGGCTGAGATGGGGAATCGCTGAATTTTGGACTCGGCCGGTGACAAAATGTTCCAAACACACCCCCTGCACAACTCCACCGGGGAAGGTGCCAGACAGGAGTTCTCCTGGTAGTTTTTACATTGCTCCGGTAGGCATCTGAAAGACACCACAAAAGTTGTTCTTCCTGCTTTCTGGGCTGAGATGGGGAAACGCTGAATTTTGGAGTCGGCCGGTGACAAAATGTTCCAAACACACCCCCTGCACAACTCCACCGGGGAAGGTGCCAGGCAGGAGTTCTCCTGGTAGTTTTTACACTACCTTGGTAGGCATTTGAAAGACACCACAAAAGTTGTTCTACCTGCTTTCTGGGCTGAGATGGGGAACCGCTGAATTTTGGACTCGGCCGGTGACAAAATGTTCCAAACACACCCCCTGCACAACTCCACCGGGGAAGGTGCCAGACAGGAGTTCTCCTGGTAGTTTTTACATTGCTCCGGTAGGCATCAAAAGGACACCACAAAAGTTGTTCTACCTGCTTTCTGGGCTGAGATGGGGAACCGCTGAATTTTGGAGTCGGCCGGTGACAAAATGTTCCAAACACACCCCATGCACAACTCCACCGGGGAAGGTGCCAGACAGGAGTTCTCTTGGTAGTTTCTACACTACCTTGGTAGGCATTTGAAAGGCACCACAAAAGTTGTTCTACCTGCTTTCTGGGCTGAGATGGGGAATCGCTGAATTTTGGAGTCGGCTGGTGACAAAATGTTCCAAAGACACCCCATGCACAACTCCACCGGGGAAGGTGCCAGGCAGGAGTTCTCCTGGTAGTTTTTACACTACCTTGGTAGGCAGCTGAAAGGCACCACAAAAGTTGTTCCACCTGCTTTCTGGGCTGAGATGGGGAACCGCTGAATTTTGGAGTCGGCTGGTGACAAAATGTTCCAAACACACCCCCTGCACAACTCCACCACGGAAGGTGCCAGACAGGAGTTCTCTTGGTAGTTTTTACACTACCTTGGTAGGCAGCTGAAAGGCACCACAAAAGTTGTTCTATCTGCTTTCTGGGCTGAGATGGGGAATCGCTGAATTTTGGACTCGGCCGGTGACAAAATGTTCCAAAGACACCCCCTGCACAACTCCACCGGGGAAGGTGCCAGACAGGAGTTCTCCTGGTAGTTTTTACATTGCTCCGGTAGGCATCTGAAAGACACCACAAAAGTTGTTCTACCTGCTTTCTGGGCTGAGATGGGGAACCGCTGAATTTTGGAGTCGGCTGGTGACAAAATGTTCCAAACACACCCCCTGCACAACTCCACCGGGGAAGGTGCCAGACAGGAGTTCTCCTGGTAGTTTTTACATTGCTCCGGTAGGCATCTGAAAGACACCACAAAAGTTGTTGTACCTGCTTTCTGGGCTGAGATGGGGAATCGCTGAATTTTGGACTCGGCCGGTGACAAAATGTTCCAAAGACACCCCATGCACAACTCCACCGGGGAAGGTGCCAGACAAGCGTTCTCTTGATAGTTTTTACACTACCTTGGTAGGCATCTAAAAGACACCACAAAAGTTGTTCTACCTGCTTTCTGGGCTGAGATGGGGAAACGCTGAATTTTGGAGTCGGCTGGTGACAAAATGTTCCAAACACACCCCATGCACAACTCCACCGGGGAAGGTGCCAGACAGGAGTTCTCCTGGTAGTTTTTACATTGCTCCGGTAGGCATCTGAAAGACACCACAAAAGTTGTTCTTCCTGCTTTCTGGGCTGAGATGGGGAATCGCTGAATTTTGGAGTCGGCCGGTGACAAAATGTTCCAAAGACACCCCATGCACAACTCCACCGGGGAAGGTGCCAGACAAGCGTTCTCTTGATAGTTTTTACACTACCTTGGTAGGCATCTAAAAGACACCACAAAAGTTGTTCTACCTGCTTTCTGGGCTGAGATGGGGAAACGCTGAGTTTTGGACTCGGCTGGTGACAAAATGTTCCAAACACACCCCCTGCACAACTCCACCGGGGAAGGTGCCAGACAGGAGTTCTCTTAGTAGTTTTTACACTACCTTGGTAGGCATCTAAAAGACACCACAAAAGATGTTCTACCTGCTTTCTGGGCTGAGATGGGGAACCGCTGAATTTTGGAGTCGGCTGGTGACAAAATGTTCCAAACACACCCCCTGCACAACTCCACCGGGGAAGGTGCCAGACAGGAGTTCTCTTGGTAGATTTTACACTACCTTGGTAGGCATCAGAAAGGCAGCACAAAAGTTGTTCTACCTGCTTTCTGGGCTGAGATGGGGAATCGCTGAATTTTGGACTCGGCTGGTGACAAAATGTTCCAAACACACCCCATGCACAACTCCACCGGGGAAGGTGCCAGAAAGGAGTTCTCTTGGTAGTTTTTACACTACCTTGGTAGGCATCTGAAAGACACCACAAAAGTTGTTCTACCTGCTTTCTGGGCTGAGATGGGGAACAGCTGAATTTTGGAGTCGGCTGGTGACAAAATGTTCCAAACACACCCCCTGCACAACTCCACCGGGGAAGGTGCCAGACAGGAGTTCTCTTAGTAGTTTTTACACTACCTTGGTAGGCATTTGAAAGACACCACAAAAGTTGTTCTACCTGCTTTCTGGGCTGAGATGGGGAATCGCTGAATTTTGGAGTCGGCCGGTGACAAAATGTTCCAAAGACACCCCCTGCACAACTCCACCGGGGAAGGTGCCAGACAAGCGTTCTCTTGATAGTTTTTACACTACCTTGGTAGGCATCTAAAAGACACCACAAAAGTTGTTCTACCTGCTTTCTGGGCTGAGATGGGGAAACGCTGAGTTTTGGACTCGGCTGGTGACAAAATGTTCCAAACACACCCCCTGCACAACTCCACCACGGAAGGTGCCAGACAGGAGTTCTCTTGGTAGATTTTACACTGCCTTGGTAGGGAGCTGAAAGGCAGCACAAAAGTTGTTCTACCTGCTTTCTGGGCTGAGATGGGGAATCGCTGAATTTTGGAGTCGGCTGGTGACAAAATGTTCCAAACACACCCCCTGCACAACTCCACCGGGGAAGGTGCCAGACAGGAGTTCTCTTGGTAGATTTTACACTACCTTGGTAGGCATCAGAAAGGCAGCACAAAAGTTGTTCTACCTGCTTTCTGGGCTGAGATGGGGAATCGCTGAATTTTGGACTCGGCTGGTGACAAAATGTTCCAAACACACCCCATGCACAACTCCACCGGGGAAGGTGCCAGGCAGGAGTTCTCTTGGTAGTTTTTACACTACCTTGGTAGGCATCTGAAAGACACCACAAAAGTTGTTCTACCTGCTTTCTGGGCTGAGATGGGGAACAGCTGAATTTTGGAGTCGGCTGGTGACAAAATGTTCCAAACACACCCCCTGCACAACTCCACCGGGGAAGGTGCCAGACAGGAGTTCTCTTAGTAGTTTTTACACTACCTTGGTAGGCATTTGAAAGACACCACAAAAGTTGTTCTACCTGCTTTCTGGGCTGAGATGGGGAATCGCTGAATTTTGGAGTCGGCCGGTGACAAAATGTTCCAAAGACACCCCCTGCACAACTCCACCGGGGAAGGTGCCAGACAAGCGTTCTCTTGATAGTTTTTACACTACCTTGGTAGGCATCTAAAAGACACCACAAAAGTTGTTCTACCTGCTTTCTGGGCTGAGATGGGGAAACGCTGAGTTTTGGACTCGGCTGGTGACAAAATGTTCCAAACACACCCCCTGCACAACTCCACCACGGAAGGTGCCAGACAGGAGTTCTCTTGGTAGATTTTACACTGCCTTGGTAGGGAGCTGAAAGGCAGCACAAAAGTTGTTCTACCTGCTTTCTGGGCTGAGATGGGGAATCGCTGAATTTTGGACTCGGCCGGTGACAAAATGTTCCAAACACACCCCCTGCACAACTCCACCGGGGAAGGTGCCAGACAGGAGTTCTCCTGGTAGTTTTTACACTACCTTGGTAGGCATTTGAAAGACACCACAAAAGTTGTTCTACCTGCTTTCTGGGCTGAGATGGGGAAACGCTGAATTTTGGAGTCGGCCGGTGACAAAATGTTCCAAACACACCCCATGCACAACTCCACCGGGGAAGGTGCCAGACAGGAGTTCTCTTAGTAGTTTTTACACTACCTTGGTAGGCATCTGAAAGACACCACAAAAGCTGTTCTACCTGCTTTCTGGGCTGAGATGGGGAACAGCTGAATTTTGGAGTCGGCTGGTGACAAAATGTTCCAAACACACCCCCTGCACAACTCCACCGGGGAAGGTGCCAGACAGGAGTTCTCTTAGTAGTTTTTACACTACCTTGGTAGGCATCTGAAAGACACCACAAAAGTTGTTCTACCTGCTTTCTGGGCTGAGATGGGGAATCGCTGAATTTTGGAGTCGGCCGGTGACAAAATGTTCCAAAGACACCCCATGCACAACTCCACCGGGGAAGGTGCCAGGCAGGAGTTCTCCTGGTAGTTTTTACATTGCTCCGGTAGGCATCAAAAGGACACCACAAAAGTTGTTCTACCTGCTTTCTGGGCTGAGATGGGGAACCGCTGAATTTTGGACTCGGCCGGTGACAAAATGTTCCAAACACACCCCATGCACAACTCCACCGGGGAAGGTGCCAGACAGGAGTTCTCTTGGTAGTTTCTACACTACCTTGGTAGGCATTTGAAAGGCACCACAAAAGTTGTTCTACCTGCTTTCTGGGCTGAGATGGGGAAACGCTGAATTTTGGACTCGGCTGGTGACAAAATGTTCCAAACACACCCCCTGCACAACTCCACCGGGGAAGGTGCCAGACAGGAGTTCTCTTAGTAGTTTTTACATTGCTCCGGTAGGCAGCTGAAAGGCACAAGAAAAGTTGTTGTACCTGCTTTCTGGGCTGAGATGGGGAATCGCTGAATTTTGGACTCGGCCGGTGACAAAATGTTCCAAAGACACCCCCTGCACAACTCCACCGGGGAAGGTGCCAGACAGGAGTTCTCCTGGTAGTTTTTACATTGCTCCGGTAGGCATCTGAAAGACACCACAAAAGTTGTTCTACCTGCTTTCTGGGCTGAGATGGGGAACCGCTGAATTTTGGACTCGGTTGGTGACAAAATGTTCCAAACACACCCCCTGCACAACTCCACCGGGGAAGGTGCCAGACAAGAGTTCTCTTGATAGTTTTTACACTACCTTGGTAGGCATCTAAAAGACACCACAAAAGATGTTCTACCTGCTTTCTGGGCTGAGATGGGGAACCGCTGAATTTTGGACTCGGCCGGTGACAAAATGTTCCAAAGACACCCCCTGCACAACTCCACCGGGGAAGGTGCCAGACAGGAGTTCTCCTGGTAGTTTTTACATTGCTCCGGTAGGCATCTGAAAGACACCACAAAAGTTGTTCTATCTGCTTTCTGGGCTGAGATGGGGAAACGCTGAATTTTGGAGTCGGCCGGTGACAAAATGTTCCAAACACACCCCCTGCACAACTCCACCGGGGAAGGTGCCAGGCAGGAGTTCTCCTGGTAGTTTTTACACTACCTTGGTAGGCATCTGAAAGACACCACAAAAGTTGTTCTACCTGCTTTCTGGGCTGAGATGGGGAAACGCTGAATTTTGGACTCGGCTGGTGACAAAATGTTCCAAACACACCCCATGCACAACTCCACCGGGGAAGGTGCCAGGCAGGAGTTCTCCTGGTAGTTTTTACATTGCTCCGGTAGGCATCTGAAAGACACCACAAAAGTTGTTCTACCTGCTTTCTGGGCTGAGATGGGGAACCGCTGAATTTTGGACTCGGCCGGTGACAAAATGTTCCAAACACACCCCCTGCACAACTCCACCGGGGAAGGTGCCAGACAGGAGTTCTCCTGGTAGTTTTTACATTGCTCCGGTAGGCATCTGAAAGACACCACAAAAGTTGTTCTACCTGCTTTCTGGGCTGAGATGGGGAACCGCTGAATTTTGGACTCGGCCGGTGACAAAATGTTCCAAACACACCCCCTGCACAACTCCACCGGGGAAGGTGCCAGACAGGAGTTCTCTTAGTAGTTTTTACATTGCTCCGGTAGGCAGCTGAAAGGCACAAGAAAAGTTGTTGTACCTGCTTTCTGGGCTGAGATGGGGAATCGCTGAATTTTGGACTCGGCCGGTGACAAAATGTTCCAAAGACACCCCATGCACAACTCCACCGGGGAAGGTGCCAGACAAGCGTTCTCTTGATAGTTTTCACACAACCTTGGTAGGCATCTAAAAGACACCACAAAAGTTGTTCTACCTGCTTTCTGGGCTGAGATGGGGAACCGCTGAATTTTGGACTCGGCTGGTGACAAAATGTTCCAAAGACACCCCATGCACAACTCCACCGGGGAAGGTGCCAGACAGGAGTTCTCCTGGTAGTTTTTACATTGCTCCGGTAGGCATCTGAAAGACACCACAAAAGTTGTTCTACCTGCTTTCTGGGCTGAGATGGGGAATCGCTGAATTTTGGAGTCGGCTGGTGACAAAATGTTCCAAAGACACCCCATGCACAACTCCACCGGGGAAGGTGCCAGGCAGGAGTTCTCCTGGTAGTTTTCACACTACCTTGGTAGGCAGCTGAAAGGCACCACAAAAGTTGTTCTACCTGCTTTCTGGGCTGAGATGGGGAATCGCTGAATTTTGGAGTCGGCTGGTGACAAAATGTTCCAAAGACACCCCATGCACAACTCCACCGGGGAAGGTGCCAGGCAGGAGTTCTCCTGGTAGTTTTTACACTACCTTGGTAGGCATCTAAAAGACACCACAAAAGTTGTTCTACCTGCTTTCTGGGCTGAGATGGGGAATCGCTGAATTTTGGAGTCGGCTGGTGACAAAATGTTCCAAACACACCCCATGCACAACTCCACCGGGGAAGGTGCCAGACAGGAGTTCTCCTGGTAGTTTTTACATTGCTCCGGTAGGCATCTGAAAGACACCACAAAAGTTGTTCTACCTGCTTTCTGGGCTGAGATGGGGAAACGCTGAATTTTCGAGTCGGCTGGTGAAAAAATGTTCCAAAGACACCCCATGCACAACTCCACCGGGGAAGGTGCCAGACAGGAGTTCTCCTGGTAGTTTTTACATTGCTCCGGTAGGCATCTGAAAGACACCACAAAAGTTGTTCTACCTGCTTTCTGGGCTGAGATGGGGAACCGCTGAATTTTGGAGTCGGCTGGTGACAAAATGTTCCAAACACACCCCCTGCACAACTCCACCGGGGAAGGTGCCAGACAGGAGTTCTCCTGGTAGTTTTTACATTGCTCCGGTAGGCATCTGAAAGACACCACAAAAGTTGTTCTATCTGCTTTCTGGGCTGAGATGGGGAATCGCTGAATTTTGGACTCGGCTGGTGACAAAATGTTCCAAACACACCCCCTGCACAACTCCACCGGGGAAGGTGCCAGACAGGAGTTCTCCTGGTAGTTTTTACATTGCTCTGGTAGGCATCTAAAAGACACCACAAAAGTTGTTCTACCTGCTTTCTGGGCTGAGATGGGGAACAGCTGAATTTTGGACTCGGCTGGTGACAAAATGTTCCAAAGACACACCCTGCAATACTCCACCGGGGAAGGTGCCAGACAGGAGTTCTCCTGGTAGTTTTTACACTACCTTGGTAGGCATCTAAAAGACACCACAAAAGTTGTTCTACCTGCTTTCTGGGCTGAGATGGGGAATCGCTGAATTTTGGAGTCGGCTGGTGACGAAATGTTCCAAACACACCCCCTGCACAACTCCACCGGGGAAGGTGCCAGACAGGAGTTCTCTTAGTAGTTTCTATACTACCTTGGTAGGCAGCTGAAAGGCACCACAAAAGTTGTTCTACCTGCTTTCTGGGCTGAGATGGGGAACCGCTGAATTTTGGAGTCGGCTGGTGACAAAATGTTCCAAACACACCCCCTGCACAACTCCACCGGGGAAGGTGCCAGACAGGAGTTCTCCTGGTAGTTTTTACATTGCTCCGGTAGGCATCTGAAAGACACCACAAAAGTTGTTCTATCTGCTTTCTGGGCTGAGATGGGGAATCGCTGAATTTTGGACTCGGCTGGTGACAAAATGTTCCAAACACACCCCCTGCACAACTCCACCGGGGAAGGTGCCAGACAGGAGTTCTCCTGGTAGTTTTTACATTGCTCTGGTAGGCATCTAAAAGACACCACAAAAGTTGTTCTACCTGCTTTCTGGGCTGAGATGGGGAACAGCTGAATTTTGGACTCGGCTGGTGACAAAATGTTCCAAAGACACCCCCTGCAATACTCCACCGGGGAAGGTGCCAGACAGGAGTTCTCCTGGTAGTTTTTACACTACCTTGGTAGGCATCTAAAAGACACCACAAAAGTTGTTCTACCTGCTTTCTGGGCTGAGATGGGGAATCGCTGAATTTTGGAGTCGGCTGGTGACGAAATGTTCCAAACACACCCCCTGCACAACTCCACCGGGGAAGGTGCCAGACAGGAGTTCTCTTAGTAGTTTCTATACTACCTTGGTAGGCAGCTGAAAGGCACCACAAAAGTTGTTCTACCTGCTTTCTGGGCTGAGATGGGGAACCGCTGAATTTTGGACTCGGCTGGTGACAAAATGTTCCAAACACACCCCCTGCACAACTCCACCGGGGAAGGTGCCAGGCAGGAGTTCTCTTGGTAGTTTTTACACTACCTTGGTAGGCATCTAAAAGACACCACAAAAGTTGTTCTACCTGCTTTCTGGGCTGAGATGGGGAAACGCTGAATTTTGGAGTCGGCTGGTGACAAAATGTTCCAAACACACCCCATGCACAACTCCACCGGGGAAGGTGCCAGACAGGAGTTCTCCTGGTAGTTTTTACATTGCTCCGGTAGGCATCTGAAAGACACCACAAAAGTTGTTCTTCCTGCTTTCTGGGCTGAGATGGGGAATCGCTGAATTTTGGAGTCGGCCGGTGACAAAATGTTCCAAAGACACCCCCTGCACAACTCCACCGGGGAAGGTGCCAGACAAGCGTTCTCTTGATAGTTTTTACACTACCTTGGTAGGCATCTAAAAGACACCACAAAAGTTGTTCTACCTGCTTTCTGGGCTGAGATGGGGAAACGCTGAGTTTTGGACTCGGCTGGTGACAAAATGTTCCAAACACACCCCCTGCACAACTCCACCGGGGAAGGTGCCAGACAGGAGTTCTCCTGGTAGTTTTTACACTACCTTGGTAGGCATTTGAAAGGCACCACAAAAGTTGTTCTACCTGCTTTCTGGGCTGAGATGGGGAACCGCTGAATTTTGGAGTCGGCTGGTGACAAAATGTTCCAAACACACCCCCTGCACAACTCCACCGGGGAAGGTGCCAGACAGGAGTTCTCTTGGTAGATTTTACACTACCTTGGT
The DNA here is from genome assembly GCF_023634085.1 of Falco cherrug. Classification (NCBI taxonomy): domain Eukaryota; kingdom Metazoa; phylum Chordata; class Aves; order Falconiformes; family Falconidae; genus Falco; species Falco cherrug. Next base: position 727,113 of record NW_026599497.1, on the reverse strand, counting down.
AGGCATCAGAAAGGCACCACAAAAGTTGTTCTACCTGCTTTCTGGGCTGAGATGGGGAACCGCTGAATTTTGGAGTCGGCCGGTGACAAAATGTTCCAAACACACCCCCTGCACAACTCCACCGGGGAAGGTGCCAGACAGGAGTTCTCTTAGTAGTTTTTACATTGCTCCGGTAGGCAGCTGAAAGGCACAAGAAAAGTTGTTGTACCTGCTTTGTGGGCTGAGATGGGGAACCGCTGAATTTTGGAGTCGGCCGGTGACAAAATGTTCCAAAGACACCCCATGCACAACTCCACCGGGGAAGGTGCCAGACAAGCGTTCTCTTGATAGTTTTTACACTACCTTGGTAGGCATCTAAAAGACACCACAAAAGTTGTTCTACCTGCTTTCTGGGCTGAGATGGGGAAACGCTGAGTTTTGGACTCGGCTGGTGACAAAATGTTCCAAACACACCCCCTGCACAACTCCACCGGGGAAGGTGCCAGACAGGAGTTCTCTTAGTAGTTTCTATACTACCTTGGTAGGCAGCTGAAAGGCACCACAAAAGTTGTTCTACCTGCTTTCTGGGCTGAGATGGGGAACCGCTGAATTTTGGACTCGGCTGGTGACAAAATGTTCCAAACACACCCCCTGCACAACTCCACCGGGGAAGGTGCCAGGCAGGAGTTCTCTTGGTAGTTTTTACACTACCTTGGTAGGCATCTAAAAGACACCACAAAAGTTGTTCTACCTGCTTTCTGGGCTGAGATGGGGAAACGCTGAATTTTGGAGTCGGCTGGTGACAAAATGTTCCAAACACACCCCATGCACAACTCCACCGGGGAAGGTGCCAGACAGGAGTTCTCCTGGTAGTTTTTACATTGCTCCCGTAGGCATCTGAAAGACACCACAAAAGTTGTTCTTCCTGCTTTCTGGGCTGAGATGGGGAATCGCTGAATTTTGGAGTCGGCCGGTGACAAAATGTTCCAAAGACACCCCCTGCACAACTCCACCGGGGAAGGTGCCAGACAAGCGTTCTCTTGATAGTTTTTACACTACCTTGGTAGGCATCTAAAAGACACCACAAAAGTTGTTCTACCTGCTTTCTGGGCTGAGATGGGGAAACGCTGAGTTTTGGACTCGGCTGGTGACAAAATGTTCCAAACACACCCCCTGCACAACTCCACCGGGGAAGGTGCCAGACAGGAGTTCTCCTGGTAGTTTTTACACTACCTTGGTAGGCATTTGAAAGGCACCACAAAAGTTGTTCTACCTGCTTTCTGGGCTGAGATGGGGAACCGCTGAATTTTGGAGTCGGCTGGTGACAAAATGTTCCAAACACACCCCCTGCACAACTCCACCGGGGAAGGTGCCAGACAGGAGTTCTCTTGGTAGATTTTACACTACCTTGGTAGGCATCAGAAAGGCACCACAAAAGTTGTTCTACCTGCTTTCTGGGCTGAGATGGGGAACCGCTGAATTTTGGAGTCGGCCGGTGACAAAATGTTCCAAACACACCCCCTGCACAACTCCACCGGGGAAGGTGCCAGACAGGAGTTCTCTTAGTAGTTTTTACATTGCTCCGGTAGGCAGCTGAAAGGCACAAGAAAAGTTGTTGTACCTGCTTTGTGGGCTGAGATGGGGAACCGCTGAATTTTGGAGTCGGCCGGTGACAAAATGTTCCAAAGACACCCCATGCACAACTCCACCGGGGAAGGTGCCAGACAAGCGTTCTCTTGATAGTTTTTACACTACCTTGGTAGGCATCTAAAAGACACCACAAAAGTTGTTCTACCTGCTTTCTGGGCTGAGATGGGGAAACGCTGAGTTTTGGACTCGGCTGGTGACAAAATGTTCCAAACACACCCCCTGCACAACTCCACCGGGGAAGGTGCCAGACAGGAGTTCTCCTGGTAGTTTTTACATTGCTCCGGTAGGCATCTGAAAGACACCACAAAAGTTGTTCTACCTGCTTTCTGGGCTGAGATGGGGAACCGCTGAATTTTGGAGTCGGCTGGTGACAAAATGTTCCAAACACACCCCCTGCACAACTCCACCGGGGAAGGTGCCAGACAGGAGTTCTCTTGGTAGATTTTACACTACCTTGGTAGGCATCAGAAAGGCACCACAAAAGTTGTTCTACCTGCTTTCTGGGCTGAGATGGGGAACCGCTGAATTTTGGACTCGGCTGGTGACAAAATGTTCCAAACACACCCCATGCACAACTCCACCGGGGAAGGTGCCAGAAAGGAGTTCTCTTGGTAGTTTTTACATTGCTCCGGTAGGCATCTGAAAGACACCACAAAAGTTGTTCTACCTGCTTTCTGGGCTGAGATGGGGAACCGCTGAATTTTGGAGTCGGCCGGTGACAAAATGTTCCAAACACACCCCCTGCACAATTCCACCGGGGAAGGTGCCAGGAACGAATTCTGTTGGTAGTTTTTACACTACCTTGGTAGGAAGCTGAAAGGCACCACAAAAGTTGTTCTACCTGCTTTCTGGGCTGAGATGGGGAAACGCTGAATTTTGGACTCGGCTGGTGACAAAATGTTCCAAAGACACCCCATGCACAACTCCACCGGGGAAGGTGCCAGACAAGCGTTCTCTTGATAGTTTTTACACTACCTTGGTAGGCATCTAAAAGACACCACAAAAGTTGTTCTACCTGCTTTCTGGGCTGAGATGGGGAACCGCTGAATTTTGGAGTCGGCTGGTGACAAAATGTTCCAAACACACCCCATGCACAACTCCACCGGGGAAGGTGCCAGACAGGAGTTCTCCTGGTAGTTTTTACATTGCTCCGGTAGGCATCTGAAAGACACCACAAAAGTTGTTCTTCCTGCTTTCTGGGCTGAGATGGGGAATCGCTGAATTTTGGACTCGGCCGGTGACAAAATGTTCCAAAGACACCCCCTGCACAACTCCACCGGGGAAGGTGCCAGACATGAGTTCTCCTGGTAGTTTTTACATTGCTCCGGTAGGCATCTGAAAGACACCACAAAAGTTGTTCTACCTGCTTTCTGGGCTGAGATGGGGAACCGCTGAATTTTGGACTCGGTTGGTGACAAAATGTTCCAAACACACCCCCTGCACAACTCCACCGGGGAAGGTGCCAGACAAGAGTTCTCTTGATAGTTTTTACACTACCTTGGTAGGCATCTAAAAGACACCACAAAAGATGTTCTACCTGCTTTCTGGGCTGAGATGGGGAACCGCTGAATTTTGGACTCGGCCGGTGACAAAATGTTCCAAAGACACCCCCTGCACAACTCCACCGGGGAAGGTGCCAGACAGGAGTTCTCCTGGTAGTTTTTACATTGCTCCGGTAGGCATCTGAAAGACACCACAAAAGTTGTTCTATCTGCTTTCTGGGCTGAGATGGGGAAACGCTGAATTTTGGAGTCGGCTGGTGACAAAATGTTCCAAACACACCCCCTGCACAACTCCACCGGGGAAGGTGCCAGGCAGGAGTTCTCCTGGTAGTTTTTACACTACCTTGGTAGGCATTTGAAAGACACCACAAAAGTTGTTCTTCCTGCTTTCTGGGCTGAGATGGGGAATCGCTGAATTTTGGAGTCGGCCGGTGACAAAATGTTCCAAAGACACCCCATGCACAACTCCACCGGGGAAGGTGCCAGACAAGCGTTCTCTTGATAGTTTTTACACTACCTTGGTAGGCATCTAAAAGACACCACAAAAGTTGTTCTACCTGCTTTCTGGGCTGAGATGGGGAAACGCTGAGTTTTGGACTCGGCTGGTGACAAAATGTTCCAAACACACCCCCTGCACAACTCCACCGGGGAAGGTGCCAGACAGGAGTTCTCCTGGTAGTTTTTACACTACCTTGGTAGGCATCTAAAAGACACCACAAAAGATGTTCTACCTGCTTTCTGGGCTGAGATGGGGAACCGCTGAATTTTGGAGTCGGCTGGTGACAAAATGTTCCAAACACACCCCCTGCACAACTCCACCGGGGAAGGTGCCAGACAGGAGTTCTCTTGGTAGATTTTACACTACCTTGGTAGGCATCAGAAAGGCACCACAAAAGTTGTTCTACCTGCTTTCTGGGCTGAGATGGGGAATCGCTGAATTTTGGACTCGGCTGGTGACAAAATGTTCCAAACACACCCCATGCACAACTCCACCGGGGAAGGTGCCAGAAAGGAGTTCTCTTGGTAGTTTTTACATTGCTCCGGTAGGCATCTGAAAGACACCACAAAAGTTGTTCTACCTGCTTTCTGGGCTGAGATGGGGAACCGCTGAATTTTGGAGTCGGCCGGTGACAAAATGTTCCAAACACACCCCCTGCACAACTCCACCGGGGAAGGTGCCAGACAGGAGTTCTCTTAGTAGTTTTTACATTGCTCCGGTAGGCAGCTGAAAGGCACAAGAAAAGTTGTTGTACCTGCTTTGTGGGCTGAGATGGGGAAACGCTGAATTTTGGAGTCGGCCGGTGACAAAATGTTCCAAAGACACCCCATGCACAACTCCACCGGGGAAGGTGCCAGACAAGCGTTCTCTTGATAGTTTTTACACTACCTTGGTAGGCATCTAAAAGACACCACAAAAGTTGTTCTACCTGCTTTCTGGGCTGAGATGGGGAAACGCTGAGTTTTGGACTCGGCTGGTGACAAAATGTTCCAAACACACCCCCTGCACAACTCCACCGGGGAAGGTGCCAGACAGGAGTTCTCCTGGTAGTTTTTACACTACCTTGGTAGGCATCCTAAAGACACCACAAAAGTTGTTCTACCTGCTTTCTGGGCTGAGATGGGGAACCGCTGAATTTTGGAGTCGGCTGGTGACAAAATGTTCCAAACACACCCCCTGCACAACTCCACCGGGGAAGGTGCCAGGAACGAATTCTGTTGGTAGTTTTTACACTACCTTGGTAGGCATCAGAAAGGCACCACAAAAGTTGTTCTACCTGCTTTCTGGGCTGAGATGGGGAAACGCTGAATTTTGGACTCGGCTGGTGACAAAATGTTCCAAAGACACCCCATGCACAACTCCACCGGGGAAGGTGCCAGACAAGCGTTCTCTTGATAGTTTTTACACTACCTTGGTAGGCATCTAAAAGACACCACAAAAGTTGTTCTACCTGCTTTCTGGGCTGAGATGGGGAACCGCTGAATTTTGGAGTCGGCTGGTGACAAAATGTTCCAAACACACCCCATGCACAACTCCACCGGGGAAGGTGCCAGACAGGAGTTCTCCTGGTAGTTTTTACATTGCTCCGGTAGGCATCTGAAAGACACCACAAAAGTTGTTCTTCCTGCTTTCTGGGCTGAGATGGGGAATCGCTGAATTTTGGAGTCGGCCGGTGACAAAATGTTCCAAAGACACCCCATGCACAACTCCACCGGGGAAGGTGCCAGACAAGCGTTCTCTTGATACTTTTTACACTACCTTGGTAGGCATCTAAAAGAAACCACAAAAGTTGTTCTACCTGCTTTCTGGGCTGAGATGGGGAACAGCTGAATTTTGGACTCGGCTGGTGACAAAATGTTCCAAAGACACCCCCTGCAATACTCCACCGGGGAAGGTGCCAGACAGGAGTTCTCCTGGTAGTTTTTACACTACCTTGGTAGGCATCTAAAAGACACCACAAAAGTTGTTCTACCTGCTTTCTGGGCTGAGATGGGGAATCGCTGAATTTTGGAGTCGGCTGGTGACGAAATGTTCCAAACACACCCCCTGCACAACTCCACCGGGGAAGGTGCCAGACAGGAGTTCTCTTAGTAGTTTCTATACTACCTTGGTAGGCAGCTGAAAGGCACCACAAAAGTTGTTCTACCTGCTTTCTGGGCTGAGATGGGGAACCGCTGAATTTTGGACTCGGCTGGTGACAAAATGTTCCAAACACACCCCCTGCACAACTCCACCGGGGAAGGTGCCAGGCAGGAGTTCTCTTGGTAGTTTTTACACTACCTTGGTAGGCATCTAAAAGACACCACAAAAGTTGTTCTACCTGCTTTCTGGGCTGAGATGGGGAAACGCTGAATTTTGGAGTCGGCTGGTGACAAAATGTTCCAAACACACCCCATGCACAACTCCACCGGGGAAGGTGCCAGACAGGAGTTCTCCTGGTAGTTTTTACATTGCTCCGGTAGGCATCTGAAAGACACCACAAAAGTTGTTCTTCCTGCTTTCTGGGCTGAGATGGGGAATCGCTGAATTTTGGAGTCGGCCGGTGACAAAATGTTCCAAAGACACCCCCTGCACAACTCCACCGGGGAAGGTGCCAGACAAGCGTTCTCTTGATAGTTTTTACACTACCTTGGTAGGCATCTAAAAGACACCACAAAAGTTGTTCTACCTGCTTTCTGGGCTGAGATGGGGAAACGCTGAGTTTTGGACTCGGCTGGTGACAAAATGTTCCAAACACACCCCCTGCACAACTCCACCGGGGAAGGTGCCAGACAGGAGTTCTCCTGGTAGTTTTTACACTACCTTGGTAGGCATTTGAAAGGCACCACAAAAGTTGTTCTACCTGCTTTCTGGGCTGAGATGGGGAACCGCTGAATTTTGGAGTCGGCTGGTGACAAAATGTTCCAAACACACCCCCTGCACAACTCCACCGGGGAAGGTGCCAGACAGGAGTTCTCTTGGTAGATTTTACACTACCTTGGTAGGCATCAGAAAGGCACCACAAAAGTTGTTCTACCTGCTTTCTGGGCTGAGATGGGGAACCGCTGAATTTTGGAGTCGGCCGGTGACAAAATGTTCCAAACACACCCCCTGCACAACTCCACCGGGGAAGGTGCCAGACAGGAGTTCTCTTAGTAGTTTTTACATTGCTCCGGTAGGCAGCTGAAAGGCACAAGAAAAGTTGTTGTACCTGCTTTGTGGGCTGAGATGGGGAACCGCTGAATTTTGGAGTCGGCCGGTGACAAAATGTTCCAAAGACACCCCATGCACAACTCCACCGGGGAAGGTGCCAGACAAGCGTTCTCTTGATAGTTTTTACACTACCTTGGTAGGCATCTAAAAGACACCACAAAAGTTGTTCTTCCTGCTTTCTGGGCTGAGATGGGGAAACGCTGAGTTTTGGACTCGGCTGGTGACAAAATGTTCCAAACACACCCCCTGCACAACTCCACCGGGGAAGGTGCCAGACAGGAGTTCTCTTAGTAGTTTCTATACTACCTTGGTAGGCAGCTGAAAGGCACCACAAAAGTTGTTCTACCTGCTTTCTGGGCTGAGATGGGGAACCGCTGAATTTTGGACTCGGCTGGTGACAAAATGTTCCAAACACACCCCCTGCACAACTCCACCGGGGAAGGTGCCAGGCAGGAGTTCTCTTGGTAGTTTTTACACTACCTTGGTAGGCATCTAAAAGACACCACAAAAGTTGTTCTACCTGCTTTCTGGGCTGAGATGGGGAAACGCTGAATTTTGGAGTCGGCTGGTGACAAAATGTTCCAAACACACCCCATGCACAACTCCACCGGGGAAGGTGCCAGACAGGAGTTCTCCTGGTAGTTTTTACATTGCTCCGGTAGGCATCTGAAAGACACCACAAAAGTTGTTCTTCCTGCTTTCTGGGCTGAGATGGGGAATCGCTGAATTTTGGAGTCGGCCGGTGACAAAATGTTCCAAAGACACCCCCTGCACAACTCCACCGGGGAAGGTGCCAGACAAGCGTTCTCTTGATAGTTTTTACACTACCTTGGTAGGCATCTAAAAGACACCACAAAAGTTGTTCTACCTGCTTTCTGGGCTGAGATGGGGAAACGCTGAGTTTTGGACTCGGCTGGTGACAAAATGTTCCAAACACACCCCCTGCACAACTCCACCGGGGAAGGTGCCAGACAGGAGTTCTCCTGGTAGTTTTTACACTACCTTGGTAGGCATTTGAAAGGCACCACAAAAGTTGTTCTACCTGCTTTCTGGGCTGAGATGGGGAACCGCTGAATTTTGGAGTCGGCTGGTGACAAAATGTTCCAAACACACCCCCTGCACAACTCCACCGGGGAAGGTGCCAGACAGGAGTTCTCTTGGTAGATTTTACACTACCTTGGTAGGCATCAGAAAGGCACCACAAAAGTTGTTCTACCTGCTTTCTGGGCTGAGATGGGGAACCGCTGAATTTTGGAGTCGGCCGGTGACAAAATGTTCCAAACACACCCCCTGCACAACTCCACCGGGGAAGGTGCCAGACAGGAGTTCTCTTAGTAGTTTTTACATTGCTCCGGTAGGCAGCTGAAAGGCACAAGAAAAGTTGTTGTACCTGCTTTGTGGGCTGAGATGGGGAACCGCTGAATTTTGGAGTCGGCCGGTGACAAAATGTTCCAAAGACACCCCATGCACAACTCCACCGGGGAAGGTGCCAGACAAGCGTTCTCTTGATAGTTTTTACACTACCTTGGTAGGCATCTAAAAGACACCACAAAAGTTGTTCTACCTGCTTTCTGGGCTGAGATGGGGAAACGCTGAGTTTTGGACTCGGCTGGTGACAAAATGTTCCAAACACACCCCCTGCACAACTCCACCGGGGAAGGTGCCAGACAGGAGTTCTCCTGGTAGTTTTTACATTGCTCCGGTAGGCATCTGAAAGACACCACAAAAGTTGTTCTACCTGCTTTCTGGGCTGAGATGGGGAACCGCTGAATTTTGGAGTCGGCTGGTGACAAAATGTTCCAAACACACCCCCTGCACAACTCCACCGGGGAAGGTGCCAGACAGGAGTTCTCTTGGTAGATTTTACACTACCTTGGTAGGCATCAGAAAGGCACCACAAAAGTTGTTCTACCTGCTTTCTGGGCTGAGATGGGGAACCGCTGAATTTTGGACTCGGCTGGTGACAAAATGTTCCAAACACACCCCATGCACAACTCCACCGGGGAAGGTGCCAGAAAGGAGTTCTCTTGGTAGTTTTTACATTGCTCCGGTAGGCATCTGAAAGACACCACAAAAGTTGTTCTACCTGCTTTCTGGGCTGAGATGGGGAACCGCTGAATTTTGGAGTCGGCCGGTGACAAAATGTTCCAAACACACCCCCTGCACAATTCCACCGGGGAAGGTGCCAGGAACGAATTCTGTTGGTAGTTTTTACACTACCTTGGTAGGAAGCTGAAAGGCACCACAAAAGTTGTTCTACCTGCTTTCTGGGCTGAGATGGGGAAACGCTGAATTTTGGACTCGGCTGGTGACAAAATGTTCCAAAGACACCCCATGCACAACTCCACCGGGGAAGGTGCCAGACAAGCGTTCTCTTGATAGTTTTTACACTACCTTGGTAGGCATCTAAAAGACACCACAAAAGTTGTTCTACCTGCTTTCTGGGCTGAGATGGGGAACCGCTGAATTTTGGAGTCGGCTGGTGACAAAATGTTCCAAACACACCCCATGCACAACTCCACCGGGGAAGGTGCCAGACAGGAGTTCTCCTGGTAGTTTTTACATTGCTCCGGTAGGCATCTGAAAGACACCACAAAAGTTGTTCTTCCTGCTTTCTGGGCTGAGATGGGGAATCGCTGAATTTTGGACTCGGCCGGTGACAAAATGTTCCAAAGACACCCCCTGCACAACTCCACCGGGGAAGGTGCCAGACATGAGTTCTCCTGGTAGTTTTTACATTGCTCCGGTAGGCATCTGAAAGACACCACAAAAGTTGTTCTACCTGCTTTCTGGGCTGAGATGGGGAACCGCTGAATTTTGGACTCGGTTGGTGACAAAATGTTCCAAACACACCCCCTGCACAACTCCACCGGGGAAGGTGCCAGACAAGAGTTCTCTTGATAGTTTTTACACTACCTTGGTAGGCATCTAAAAGACACCACAAAAGATGTTCTACCTGCTTTCTGGGCTGAGATGGGGAACCGCTGAATTTTGGAGTCGGCCGGTGACAAAATGTTCCAAAGACACCCCCTGCACAACTCCACCGGGGAAGGTGCCAGACAGGAGTTCTCCTGGTAGTTTTTACATTGCTCCGGTAGGCATCTGAAAGACACCACAAAAGTTGTTCTATCTGCTTTCTGGGCTGAGATGGGGAAACGCTGAATTTTGGAGTCGGCTGGTGACAAAATGTTCCAAACACACCCCCTGCACAACTCCACCGGGGAAGGTGCCAGGCAGGAGTTCTCCTGGTAGTTTTTACACTACCTTGGTAGGCATTTGAAAGACACCACAAAAGTTGTTCTTCCTGCTTTCTGGGCTGAGATGGGGAATCGCTGAATTTTGGAGTCGGCCGGTGACAAAATGTTCCAAAGACACCCCATGCACAACTCCACCGGGGAAGGTGCCAGACAAGCGTTCTCTTGATAGTTTTTACACTACCTTGGTAGGCATCTAAAAGACACCACAAAAGTTGTTCTACCTGCTTTCTGGGCTGAGATGGGGAAACGCTGAGTTTTGGACTCGGCTGGTGACAAAATGTTCCAAACACACCCCCTGCACAACTCCACCGGGGAAGGTGCCAGACAGGAGTTCTCCTGGTAGTTTTTACACTACCTTGGTAGGCATCTAAAAGACACCACAAAAGATGTTCTACCTGCTTTCTGGGCTGAGATGGGGAACCGCTGAATTTTGGAGTCGGCTGGTGACAAAATGTTCCAAACACACCCCCTGCACAACTCCACCGGGGAAGGTGCCAGACAGGAGTTCTCTTGGTAGATTTTACACTACCTTGGTAGGCATCAGAAAGGCACCACAAAAGTTGTTCTACCTGCTTTCTGGGCTGAGATGGGGAATCGCTGAATTTTGGACTCGGCTGGTGACAAAATGTTCCAAACACACCCCATGCACAACTCCACCGGGGAAGGTGCCAGAAAGGAGTTCTCTTGGTAGTTTTTACATTGCTCCGGTAGGCATCTGAAAGACACCACAAAAGTTGTTCTACCTGCTTTCTGGGCTGAGATGGGGAACCGCTGAATTTTGGAGTCGGCCGGTGACAAAATGTTCCAAACACACCCCCTGCACAACTCCACCGGGGAAGGTGCCAGACAGGAGTTCTCTTAGTAGTTTTTACATTGCTCCGGTAGGCAGCTGAAAGGCACAAGAAAAGTTGTTGTACCTGCTTTGTGGGCTGAGATGGGGAAACGCTGAATTTTGGAGTCGGCCGGTGACAAAATGTTCCAAAGACACCCCATGCACAACTCCACCGGGGAAGGTGCCAGACAAGCGTTCTCTTGATAGTTTTTACACTACCTTGGTAGGCATCTAAAAGACACCACAAAAGTTGTTCTACCTGCTTTCTGGGCTAAGATGGGGAAACGCTGAGTTTTGGACTCGGCTGGTGACAAAATGTTCCAAACACACCCCCTGCACAACTCCACCGGGGAAGGTGCCAGACAGGAGTTCTCCTGGTAGTTTTTACACTACCTTGGTAGGCATCCTAAAGACACCACAAAAGTTGTTCTACCTGCTTTCTGGGCTGAGATGGGGAACCGCTGAATTTTGGAGTCGGCTGGTGACAAAATGTTCCAAACACACCCCCTGCACAACTCCACCGGGGAAGGTGCCAGGAACGAATTCTGTTGGTAGTTTTTACACTACCTTGGTAGGCATCAGAAAGGCACCACAAAAGTTGTTCTACCTGCTTTCTGGGCTGAGATGGGGAAACGCTGAATTTTGGACTCGGCTGGTGACAAAATGTTCCAAAGACACCCCATGCACAACTCCACCGGGGAAGGTGCCAGACAAGCGTTCTCTTGATAGTTTTTACACTACCTTGGTAGGCATCTAAAAGACACCACAAAAGTTGTTCTACCTGCTTTCTGGGCTGAGATGGGGAACCGCTGAATTTTGGAGTCGGCTGGTGACAAAATGTTCCAAACACACCCCATGCACAACTCCACCGGGGAAGGTGCCAGACAGGAGTTCTCCTGGTAGTTTTTACATTGCTCCGGTAGGCATCTGAAAGACACCACAAAAGTTGTTCTTCCTGCTTTCTGGGCTGAGATGGGGAATCGCTGAATTTTGGAGTCGGCCGGTGACAAAATGTTCCAAAGACACCCCATGCACAACTCCACCGGGGAAGGTGCCAGACAAGCGTTCTCTTGATACTTTTTACACTACCTTGGTAGGCATCTAAAAGACACCACAAAAGTTGTTCTACCTGCTTTCTGGGCTGAGATGGGGAAACGCTGAGTTTTGGACTCGGCTGGTGACAAAATGTTCCAAACACACCCCCTGCACAACTCCACCGGGGAAGGTGCCAGACAGGAGTTCTCCTGGTAGTTTTTACACTACCTTGGTAGGCATCTAAAAGACACCACAAAAGATGTTCTACCTGCTTTCTGGGCTGAGATGGGGAACCGCTGAATTTTGGAGTCGGCTGGTGACAAAATGTTCCAAACACACCCCCTGCACAACTCCACCGGGGAAGGTGCCAGGAACGAATTCTGTTGGTAGTTTTTACACTACCTTGGTAGGCATCTGAAAGACACCACAAAAGTTGTTCTACCTGCTTTCTGGGCTGAGATGGGGAACCGCTGAATTTTGGAGTCGGCTGGTGACAAAATGTTCCAAAGACACCCCATGCACAACTCCACCGGGGAAGGTGCCAGACAAGCGTTCTCTTGATAGTTTTTACACTACCTTGGTAGGCATCTAAAAGACACCACAAAAGATGTTCTACCTGCTTTCTGGGCTGAGATGGGGAACCGCTGAATTTTGGACTCGGCTGGTGACAAAATGTTCCAAACACACCCCCTGCACAACTCCACCGGGGAAGGTGCCAGACAGGAGTTCTCCTGGTAGTTTTTACATTGCTCCGGTAGGCATCTGAAAGACACCACAAAAGTTGTTCTATCTGCTTTCTGGGCTGAGATGGGGAATCGCTGAATTTTGGACTCGGCCGGTGACAAAATGTTCCAAAGACACCCCATGCACAACTCCACCGGGGAAGGTGCCAGACAAGCGTTCTCTTGATAGTTTTTACACTACATTGGTAGGCATTTAAAAGACACCACAAAAGTTGTTCTTCCTGCTTTCTGGGCTGAGATGGGGAACAGCTGAATTTTGGACTCGGCTGGTGACAAAATGTTCCAAACACACCCCCTGCACAACTCCACCGGGGAAGGTGCCAGACAGGAGTTCTCCTGGTAGTTTTTACATTGCTCCGGTAGGCATCTAAAAGACACCACAAAAGTTGTTCTACCTGCTTTCTGGGCTGAGATGGGGAACCGCTGAATTTTGGACTCGGCTGGTGACAAAATGTTCCAAAGACACCCCCTGCACAACTCCACCGGGGAAGGTGCCAGACAGGAGTTCTCCTGGTAGTTTTTACACTACCTTGGTAGGCATCTAAAAGACACCACAAAAGATGTTCTACCTGCTTTCTGGGCTGAGATGGGGAACCGCTGAATTTTGGAGTCGGCTGGTGACAAAATGTTCCAAACACACCCCCTGCACAACTCCACCGGGGAAGGTGCCAGGAACGAATTCTGTTGGTAGTTTTTACACTACCTTGGTAGGCATCTGAAAGACACCACAAAAGTTGTTCTACCTGCTTTCTGGGCTGAGATGGGGAACCGCTGAATTTTGGAGTCGGCTGGTGACAAAATGTTCCAAAGACACCCCATGCACAACTCCACCGGGGAAGGTGCCAGACAAGCGTTCTCTTGATAGTTTTTACACTACCTTGGTAGGCATCTAAAAGACACCACAAAAGATGTTCTACCTGCTTTCTGGGCTGAGATGGGGAACCGCTGAATTTTGGACTCGGCTGGTGACAAAATGTTCCAAACACACCCCCTGCACAACTCCACCGGGGAAGGTGCCAGACAGGAGTTCTCCTGGTAGTTTTTACATTGCTCCGGTAGGCATCTGAAAGACACCACAAAAGTTGTTCTATCTGCTTTCTGGGCTGAGATGGGGAATCGCTGAATTTTGGACTCGGCCGGTGACAAAATGTTCCAAAGACACCCCATGCACAACTCCACCGGGGAAGGTGCCAGACAAGCGTTCTCTTGATAGTTTTTACACTACATTGGTAGGCATTTAAAAGACACCACAAAAGTTGTTCTTCCTGCTTTCTGGGCTGAGATGGGGAACAGCTGAATTTTGGACTCGGCTGGTGACAAAATGTTCCAAACACACCCCCTGCACAACTCCACCGGGGAAGGTGCCAGACAGGAGTTCTCCTGGTAGTTTTTACATTGCTCCGGTAGGCATCTAAAAGACACCACAAAAGTTGTTCTACCTGCTTTCTGGGCTGAGATGGGGAACCGCTGAATTTTGGAGTCGGCTGGTGACAAAATGTTCCAAAGACACCCCCTGCAATACTCCACCGGGGAAGGTGCCAGACAGGAGTTCTCCTGGTAGTTTTTACACTACCTTGGTAGGCATCTAAAAGACACCACAAAAGTTGTTCTACCTGCTTTCTGGGCTGAGATGGGGAACCGCTGAATTTTGGAGTCGGCTGGTGACGAAATGTTCCAAACACACCCCCTGCACAACTCCACCGGGGAAGGTGCCAGACAGGAGTTCTCTTAGTAGTTTCTATACTACCTTGGTAGGCAGCTGAAAGGCACCACAAAAGTTGTTCTACCTGCTTTCTGGGCTGAGATGGGGAACCGCTGAATTTTGGACTCGGCTGGTGACAAAATGTTCCAAACACACCCCCTGCACAACTCCACCGGGGAAGGTGCCAGGCAGGAGTTCTCTTGGTAGTTTTTACACTACCTTGGTAGGCATCTAAAAGACACCACAAAAGTTGTTCTACCTGCTTTCTGGGCTGAGATGGGGAATCGCTGAATTTTGGAGTCGGCTGGTGACAAAATGTTCCAAACACACCCCATGCACAACTCCACCGGGGAAGGTGCCAGACAGGAGTTCTCCTGGTAGTTTTTACATTGCTCCGGTAGGCATCTGAAAGACACCACAAAAGTTGTTCTACCTGCTTTCTGGGCTGAGATGGGGAATCGCTGAATTTTGGACTCGGCCGGTGACAAAATGTTCCAAAGACACCCCATGCACAACTCCACCGGGGAAGGTGCCAGACAAGCGTTCTCTTGATAGTTTTTACACTACATTGGTAGGCATTTAAAAGACACCACAAAAGTTGTTCTTCCTGCTTTCTGGGCTGAGATGGGTAACAGCTGAATTTTGGACTCGTCTGGTGACAAAATGTTCCAAACACACCCCCTGCACAACTCCACCGGGGAAGGTGCCAGACAGGAGTTCTCCTGGTAGTTTTTACATTGCTCCGGTAGGCATCTAAAAGACACCACAAAAGTTGTTCTACCTGCTTTCTGGGCTGAGATGGGGAAACGCTGAGTTTTGGAGTCGGCTGGTGACAAAATGTTCCAAACACACCCCCTGCACAACTCCACCGGGGAAGGTGCCAGACAGGAGTTCTCCTGGTAGTTTTTACACTACCTTGGTAGGCATCTAAAAGACACCACAAAAGATGTTCTACCTGCTTTCTGGGCTGAGATGGGGAACCGCTGAATTTTGGAGTCGGCTGGTGACAAAATGTTCCAAACACACCCCCTGCACAACTCCACCGGGGAAGGTGCCAGACAGGAGTTCTCTTGGTAGATTTTACACTACCTTGGTAGGCATCAGAAAGGCACCACAAAAGTTGTTCTACCTGCTTTCTGGGCTGAGATGGGGAATCGCTGAATTTTGGACTCAGCTGGTGACAAAATGTTCCAAACACACCCCATGCACAACTCCACCGGGGAAGGTGCCAGGCAGGAGTTCTCTTGGTAGTTTTTACATTGCTCCGGTAGGCATCTGAAAGACACCACAAAAGTTGTTCTACCTGCTTTCTGGGCTGAGATGGGGAACCGCTGAATTTTGGAGTCGGCCGGTGACAAAATGTTCCAAACACACCCCCTGCACAACTCCACCGGGGAAGGTGCCAGACAGGAGTTCTCCTGGTAGTTTTTACATTGCTCCGGTAGGCAGCTGAAAGGCACAAGAAAAGTTGTTGTACCTGCTTTCTGGGCTGAGATGGGGAACCGCTGAATTTTGGAGTCGGCCGGTGACAAAATGTTCCAAAAACACCCCCTCCACAACTCCACCGGGGAAGGTGCCAGAAAGGAGTTCTCTTGGTAGTTTTTACACTACCTTGGTAGGCAGCTGAAAGGCACCACAAAAGTTGTTCTACCTGCTTTCTGGGCTGAGATGGGGAACCGCTGAATTTTGGAGTCGGCCGGTGACAAAATGTTCCAAACACACCCCCTGCACAACTCCACCGGGGAAGGTGCCAGACAGGAGTTCTCTTAGTAGTTTTTACACTACCTTGGTAGGCATCTAAAAGACACCACAAAAGTTGTTCTACCTGCTTTCTGGGCTGAGATGGGGAATCGCTGAATTTTGGAGTCGGCTGGTGACAAAATGTTCCAAACACACCCCATGCACAACTCCACCGGGGAAGGTGCCAGACAGGAGTTCTCCTGGTAGTTTTTACATTGCTCCGGTAGGCATCTGAAAGACACCACAAAAGTTGTTCTACCTGCTTTCTGGGCTGAGATGGGGAACCGCTGAATTTTGGAGTCGGCTGGTGACAAAATGTTCCAAAGACACCCCCTGTACAACTCCACCGGGGAAGGTGCCAGACAGGAGTTCTCTTGGTAGTTTTTACACTACCTTGGTAGGCATCTAAAAGACACCACAAAAGTTGTTCTTCCTGCTTTCTGGGCTGAGATGGGGAATCGCTGAATTTTGGAGTCGGCCGGTGACAAAATGTTCCAAAGACACCCCATGCACAACTCCACCGGGGAAGGTGCCAGACAAGCGTTCTTTTGATAGTTTTTACACTACCTTGGTAGGCATCTAAAAGACACCACAAAAGTTGTTCTTCCTGCTTTCTGGGCTGAGATGGGGAATCGCTGAATTTTGGAGTCGGCCGGTGACAAAATGTTCCAAAGACACCCCATGCACAACTCCACCGGGGAAGGTGCCAGACAAGCGTTCTCTTGATAGTTTTTACACTACCTTGGTAGGCATCTAAAAGACACGACAAAAGTTGTTCTACCTGCTTTCTGGGCTGAGATGGGGAAACGCTGAGTTTTGGACTCGGCTGGTGACAAAATGTTCCAAACACACCCCCTGCACAACTCCACCGGGGAAGGTGCCAGACAGGAGTTCTCCTGGTAGTTTTTACACTACCTTGGTAGGCATCTAAAAGACACCACAAAAGATGTTCTACCTGCTTTCTGGGCTGAGATGGGGAACCGCTGAATTTTGGAGTCGGCCGGTGACAAAATGTTCCAAAGACACCCCCTGCACAACTCCACCGGGGAAGGTGCCAGACAGGAGTTCTCTTGGTAGATTTTACACTACCTTGGTAGGCATCAGAAAGGCACCACAAAAGTTGTTCTACCTGCTTTCTGGGCTGAGATGGGGAATCGCTGAATTTTGGACTCAGCTGGTGACAAAATGTTCCAAACACACCCCATGCACAACTCCACCGGGGAAGGTGCCAGAAAGGAGTTCTCTTGGTAGTTTTTACATTGCTCCGGTAGGCATCTGAAAGACACCACAAAAGTTGTTCTACCTGCTTTCTGGGCTGAGATGGGGAACCGCTGAATTTTTGAGTCGGCCGGTGACAAAATGTTCCAAACACACCCCCTGCACAACTCCACCGGGGAAGGTGCCAGACAGGAGTTCTCCTGGTAGTTTTTACATTGCTCCGGTAGGCAGCTGAAAGGCACAAGAAAAGTTGTTGTACCTGCTTTCTGGGCTGAGATGGGGAACCGCTGAATTTTGGAGTCGGCCGGTGACAAAATGTTCCAAAAACACCCCCTCCACAACTCCACCGGGGAAGGTGCCAGAAAGGAGTTCTCTTGGTAGTTTTTACACTACCTTGGTAGGCAGCTGAAAGGCACCACAAAAGTTGTTCTACCTGCTTTCTGGGCTGAGATGGGGAACCGCTGAATTTTGGAGTCGGCCGGTGACAAAATGTTCCAAACACACCCCCTGCACAACTCCACCGGGGAAGGTGCCAGACAGGAGTTCTCTTAGTAGTTTTTACACTACCTTGGTAGGCATCTAAAAGACACCACAAAAGTTGTTCTACCTGCTTTCTGGGCTGAGATGGGGAATCGCTGAATTTTGGAGTCGGCTGGTGACAAAATGTTCCAAACACACCCCATGCACAACTCCACCGGGGAAGGTGCCAGACAGGAGTTCTCCTGGTAGTTTTTACATTGCTCCGGTAGGCATCTGAAAGACACCACAAAAGTTGTTCTACCTGCTTTCTGGGCTGAGATGGGGAACCGCTGAATTTTGGAGTCGGCTGGTGACAAAATGTTCCAAAGACACCCCATGCACAACTCCACCGGGGAAGGTGCCAGACAGGAGTTCTCTTGGTAGTTTTTACACTACCTTGGTAGGCATCTAAAAGACACCACAAAAGTTGTTCTTCCTGCTTTCTGGGCTGAGATGGGGAATCGCTGAATTTTGGAGTCGGCCGGTGACAAAATGTTCCAAAGACACCCCATGCACAACTCCACCGGGGAAGGTGCCAGACAAGCGTTCTCTTGATAGTTTTTACACTACCTTGGTAGGCATCTAAAAGACACCACAAAAGTTGTTCTACCTGCTTTCTGGGCTGAGATGGGGAAACGCTGAGTTTTGGAGTCGGCTGGTGACAAAATGTTCCAAACACACCCCCTGCACAACTCCACCACGGAAGGTGCCAGACAGGAGTTCTCCTGGTAGTTTTTACACTACCTTGGTAGGCATCTAAAAGACACCACAAAAGATGTTCTACCTGCTTTCTGGGCTGAGATGGGGAAACGCTGAATTTTGGAGTCGGCTGGTGACAAAATGTTCCAAACACACCCCCTGCACAACTCCACCGGGGAAGGTGCCAGACAGGAGTTCTCTTGGTAGATTTTACACTACCTTGGTAGGCATCAGAAAGGCACCACAAAAGTTGTTCTACCTGCTTTCTGGGCTGAGATGGGGAATCGCTGAATTTTGGACTCAGCTGGTGACAAAATGTTCCAAACACACCCCATGCACAACTCCACCGGGGAAGGTGCCAGAAAGGAGTTCTCTTGGTAGTTTTTACATTGCTCCGGTAGGCATCTGAAAGACACCACAAAAGTTGTTCTACCTGCTTTCTGGGCTGAGATGGGGAACCGCTGAATTTTGGAGTCGGCCGGTGACAAAATGTTCCAAACACACCCCCTGCACAACTCCACCGGGGAAGGTGCCAGACAGGAGTTCTCCTGGTAGTTTTTACATTGCTCCGGTAGGCAGCTGAAAGGCACAAGAAAAGTTGTTGTACCTGCTTTCTGGGCTGAGATGGGGAACCGCTGAATTTTGGAGTCGGCCGGTGACAAAATGTTCCAAAAACACCCCCTGCACAACTCCACCGGGGAAGGTGCCAGAAAGGAGTTCTCTTGGTAGTTTTTACACTACCTTGGTAGGCAGCTGAAAGGCACCACAAAAGTTGTTCTACCTGCTTTCTGGGCTGAGATGGGGAACCGCTGAATTTTGGAGTCGGCCGGTGACAAAATGTTCCAAACACACCCCCTGCACAACTCCACCGGGGAAGGTGCCAGACAGGAGTTCTCTTAGTAGTTTTTACACTACCTTGGTAGGCATCTGAAAGACACCACAAAAGTTGTTCTACCTGCTTTCTGGGCTGAGATGGGGAAACGCTGAATTTTGGACTCGGCTGGTGACAAAATGTTCCAAACACACCCCCTGCACAACTCCACCGGGGAAGGTGCCAGACAGGAGTTCTCTTAGTAGTTTCTATACTACCTTGGTAGGCAGCTGAAAGGCACCACAAAAGTTGTTCTACCTGCTTTCTGGGCTGAGATGGGGAACCGCTGAATTTTGGACTCGGCTGGTGACAAAATGTTCCAAACACACCCCCTGCACAACTCCACCGGGGAAGGTGCCAGACAGGAGTTCTCCTGGTAGTTTTTACATTGCTCCGGTAGGCATCTGAAAGACACCACAAAAGTTGTTCTACCTGCTTTCTGGGCTGAGATGGGGAAACGCTGAATTTTGGACTCGGCCGGTGACAAAATGTTCCAAACACACCCCCTGCACAACTCCACCGGGGAAGGTGCCAGACAGGAGTTCTCCTGGTAGTTTTTACATTGCTCCGGTAGGCATCTGAAAGACACCACAAAAGTTGTTCTTCCTGCTTTCTGGGCTGAGATGGGGAATCGCTGAATTTTGGAGTCGGCCGGTGACAAAATGTTCCAAAGACACCCCATGCACAACTCCACCGGGGAAGGTGCCAGACAAGCGTTCTCTTGATAGTTTTTACACTACCTTGGTAGGCATCTAAAAGACACCACAAAAGTTGTTCTACCTGCTTTCTGGGCTGAGATGGGGAAACGCTGAGTTTTGGACTCGGCTGGTGACAAAATGTTCCAAAGACACCCCCTGCACAACTCCACCGGGGAAGGTGCCAGACAGGAGTTCTCCTGGTAGTTTTTACACTACCTTGGTAGGCATCTAAAAGACACCACAGAAGATGTTCTACCTGCTTTCTGGGCTGAGATGGGGAACCGCTGAATTTTGGAGTCGGCTGGTGACAAAATGTTCCAAACACACCCCCTGCACAACTCCACCGGGGAAGGTGCCAGACAGGAGTTCTCTTGGTAGATTTTACACTACCTTGGTAGGCATCAGAAAGGCACCACAAAAGTTGTTCTACCTGCTTTCTGGGCTGAGATGGGGAACCGCTGAATTTTGGACTCGGCTGGTGAAAAAATGTTCCAAACACACCCCATGCACAACTCCACCGGGGAAGGTGCCAGAAAGGAGTTCTCTTGGTAGTTTTTACATTGCTCCGGTAGGCATCTGAAAGACACCACAAAAGTTGTTCTACCTGCTTTCTGGGCTGAGATGGGGAACCGCTGAATTTTGGAGTCGGCCGGTGACAAAATGTTCCAAACACACCCCCTGCACAACTCCACCGGGGAAGGTGCCAGACAGGAGTTCTCTTAGTAGTTTTTACATTGCTCCGGTAGGCAGCTGAAAGGCACAAGAAAAGTTGTTGTACCTGCTTTCTGGGCTGAGATGGGGAAACGCTGAATTTTGGAGTCGGCCGGTGACAAAATGTTCCAAAAACACCCCATGCACAACTCCACCGGGGAAGGTGCCAGACAGGAGTTCTCTTGGTAGTTTTTACACTACCTTGGTAGGCAGCTGAAAGGCACCACAAAAGTTGTTCTACCTGCTTTCTGGGCTGAGATGGGGAACCGCTGAATTTTGGACTCGGTTGGTGACAAAATGTTCCAAACACACCCCATGCACAACTCCACCGGGGAAGGTGCCAGACAGGAGTTCTCTTAGTAGTTTTTACATTGCTCCGGTAGGCAGCTGAAAGGCACAAGAAAAGTTGTTGTACCTGCTTTCTGGGCTGAGATGGGGAATCGCTGAATTTTGGACTCGGCCGGTGACAAAATGTTCCAAAGACACCCCCTGCACAACTCCACCGGGGAAGGTGCCAGACAAGCGTTCTCTTGATAGTTTTCACACTACCTTGGTAGGCATCTAAAAGACACCACAAAAGTTGTTCTACCTGCTTTCTGGGCTGAGATGGGGAACCGCTGAATTTTGGACTCGGCTGGTGACAAAATGTTCCAAACACACCCCGTGCACAACTCCACCGGGGAAGGTGCCAGACAGGAGTTCTCTTAATAGTTTTTACACTACCTTGGTAGGCAGCTGAAAGGCACCACAAAAGTTGTTCTACCTGCTTTCTGGGCTGAGATGGGGAATCGCTGAATTTTGGACTCGGCCGGTGACAAAATGTTCCAAACACACCCCCTGCACAATTCCACCGGGGAAGGTGCCAGGAACGAATTCTGTTGGTAGTTTTTACACTACCTTGGTAGGCAGCTGAAAGGCACCACAAAAGTTGTTCTACCTGCTTTCTGGGCTGAGATGGGGAAACGCTGAATTTTGGACTCGGCTGGTGACAAAATGTTCCAAAGACACCCCATGCACAACTCCACCGGGGAAGGTGCCAGACAAGCGTTCTCTTGATAGTTTTTACACTACCTTGGTAGGCATCTAAAAGACACCACAAAAGATGTTCTACCTGCTTTCTGGGCTGAGATGGGGAACCGCTGAATTTTGGACTCGGCTGGTGACAAAATGTTCCAAACACACCCCCTGCACAACTCCACCGGGGAAGGTGCCAGACAGGAGTTCTCCTGGTAGTTTTTACATTGCTCCGGTAGGCATCTGAAAGACACCACAAAAGTTGTTCTATCTGCTTTCTGGGCTGAGATGGGGAATCGCTGAATTTTGGACTCGGCTGGTGACAAAATGTTCCAAAGACACCCCATGCACAACTCCTGCGGGGAAGGTGCCAGACAAGCGTTCTCTTGATAGTTTTTACACTACCTTGGTAGGCATCTAAAAGACACCACAAAAGTTGTTCTACCTGCTTTCTGGGCTGAGATGGGGAAACGCTGAGTTTTGGACTCGGCTGGTGACAAAATGTTCCAAACACACCCCCTGCACAACTCCACCGGGGAAGGTGCCAGACAGGAGTTCTCCTGGTAGTTTTTACACTACCTTGGTAGGCATCTAAAAGACACCACAGAAGATGTTCTACCTGCTTTCTGGGCTGAGATGGGGAACCGCTGAATTTTGGAGTCGGCTGGTGACAAAATGTTCCAAACACACCCCCTGCACAACTCCACCGGGGAAGGTGCCAGACAGGAGTTCTCTTGGTAGATTTTACACTACCTTGGTAGGCATCAGAAAGGCACCACAAAAGTTGTTCTACCTGCTTTCTGGGCTGAGATGGGGAACCGCTGAATTTTGGACTCGGCTGGTGAAAAAATGTTCCAAACACACCCCATGCACAACTCCACCGGGGAAGGTGCCAGAAAGGAGTTCTCTTGGTAGTTTTTACATTGCTCCGGTAGGCATCTGAAAGACACCACAAAAGTTGTTCTACCTGCTTTCTGGGCTGAGATGGGGAACCGCTGAATTTTGGAGTCGGCCGGTGACAAAATGTTCCAAACACACCCCCTGCACAACTCCACCGGGGAAGGTGCCAGACAGGAGTTCTCTTAGTAGTTTTTACATTGCTCCGGTAGGCAGCTGAAAGGCACAAGAAAAGTTGTTGTACCTGCTTTCTGGGCTGAGATGGGGAAACGCTGAATTTTGGAGTCGGCCGGTGACAAAATGTTCCAAAAACACCCCATGCACAACTCCACCGGGGAAGGTGCCAGACAGGAGTTCTCTTGGTAGTTTTTACACTACCTTGGTAGGCAGCTGAAAGGCACCACAAAAGTTGTTCTACCTGCTTTCTGGGCTGAGATGGGGAACCGCTGAATTTTGGACTCGGTTGGTGACAAAATGTTCCAAACACACCCCATGCACAACTCCACCGGGGAAGGTGCCAGACAGGAGTTCTCTTAGTAGTTTTTACATTGCTCCGGTAGGCAGCTGAAAGGCACAAGAAAAGTTGTTGTACCTGCTTTCTGGGCTGAGATGGGGAATCGCTGAATTTTGGACTCGGCCGGTGACAAAATGTTCCAAAGACACCCCCTGCACAACTCCACCGGGGAAGGTGCCAGACAAGCGTTCTCTTGATAGTTTTCACACTACCTTGGTAGGCATCTAAAAGACACCACAAAAGTTGTTCTACCTGCTTTCTGGGCTGAGATGGGGAACCGCTGAATTTTGGACTCGGCTGGTGACAAAATGTTCCAAACACACCCCGTGCACAACTCCACCGGGGAAGGTGCCAGACAGGAGTTCTCTTAATAGTTTTTACACTACCTTGGTAGGCAGCTGAAAGGCACCACAAAAGTTGTTCTACCTGCTTTCTGGGCTGAGATGGGGAATCGCTGAATTTTGGACTCGGCCGGTGACAAAATGTTCCAAACACACCCCCTGCACAATTCCACCGGGGAAGGTGCCAGGAACGAATTCTGTTGGTAGTTTTTACACTACCTTGGTAGGCAGCTGAAAGGCACCACAAAAGTTGTTCTACCTGCTTTCTGGGCTGAGATGGGGAAACGCTGAATTTTGGACTCGGCTGGTGACAAAATGTTCCAAAGACACCCCATGCACAACTCCACCGGGGAAGGTGCCAGACAAGCGTTCTCTTGATAGTTTTTACACTACCTTGGTAGGCATCTAAAAGACACCACAAAAGATGTTCTACCTGCTTTCTGGGCTGAGATGGGGAACCGCTGAATTTTGGACTCGGCTGGTGACAAAATGTTCCAAACACACCCCCTGCACAACTCCACCGGGGAAGGTGCCAGACAGGAGTTCTCCTGGTAGTTTTTACATTGCTCCGGTAGGCATCTGAAAGACACCACAAAAGTTGTTCTATCTGCTTTCTGGGCTGAGATGGGGAATCGCTGAATTTTGGACTCGGCTGGTGACAAAATGTTCCAAAGACACCCCATGCACAACTCCTGCGGGGAAGGTGCCAGACAAGCGTTCTCTTGATAGTTTTTACACTACCTTGGTAGGCATCTAAAAGACACCACAAAAGTTGTTCTACCTGCTTTCTGGGCTGAGATGGGGAAACGCTGAGTTTTGGACTCGGCTGGTGACAAAATGTTCCAAACACACCCCCTGCACAACTCCACCGGGGAAGGTGCCAGACAGGAGTTCTCCTGGTAGTTTTTACACTACCTTGGTAGGCATCTAAAAGACACCACAGAAGATGTTCTACCTGCTTTCTGGGCTGAGATGGGGAACCGCTGAATTTTGGAGTCGGCTGGTGACAAAATGTTCCAAACACACCCCCTGCACAACTCCACCGGGGAAGGTGCCAGACAGGAGTTCTCTTGGTAGATTTTACACTACCTTGGTAGGCATCAGAAAGGCACCACAAAAGTTGTTCTACCTGCTTTCTGGGCTGAGATGGGGAACCGCTGAATTTTGGACTCGGCTGGTGAAAAAATGTTCCAAACACACCCCATGCACAACTCCACCGGGGAAGGTGCCAGAAAGGAGTTCTCTTGGTAGTTTTTACATTGCTCCAGTAGGCATCTGAAAGACACCACAAAAGTTGTTCTACCTGCTTTCTGGGCTGAGATGGGGAACCGCTGAATTTTGGAGTCGGCCGGTGACAAAATGTTCCAAACACACCCCCTGCACAACTCCACCGGGGAAGGTGCCAGACAGGAGTTCTCTTAGTAGTTTTTACATTGCTCCGGTAGGCAGCTGAAAGGCACAAGAAAAGTTGTTGTACCTGCTTTCTGGGCTGAGATGGGGAAACGCTGAATTTTGGAGTCGGCCGGTGACAAAATGTTCCAAAAACACCCCATGCACAACTCCACCGGGGAAGGTGCCAGACAGGAGTTCTCTTGGTAGTTTTTACACTACCTTGGTAGGCAGCTGAAAGGCACCACAAAAGTTGTTCTACCTGCTTTCTGGGCTGAGATGGGGAACCGCTGAATTTTGGACTCGGCTGGTGACAAAATGTTCCAAACACACCCCATGCACAACTCCACCGGGGAAGGTGCCAGACAGGAGTTCTCTTAGTAGTTTTTACATTGCTCCGGTAGGCAGCTGAAAGGCACAAGAAAAGTTGTTGTACCTGCTTTCTGGGCTGAGATGGGGAATCGCTGAATTTTGGACTCGGCCGGTGACAAAATGTTCCAAAGACACCCCATGCACAACTCCACCGGGGAAGGTGCCAGACAAGCGTTCTCTTGATAGTTTTCACACTACCTTGGTAGGCATCTAAAAGACACCACAAAAGTTGTTCTACCTGCTTTCTGGGCTGAGATGGGGAACCGCTGAATTTTGGAGTCGGCTGGTGACAAAATGTTCCAAACACACCCCGTGCACAACTCCACCGGGGAAGGTGCCAGACAGGAGTTCTCTTAATAGTTTTTACACTACCTTGGTAGGCAGCTGAAAGGCACCACAAAAGTTGTTCTACCTGCTTTCTGGGCTGAGATGGGGAATCGCTGAATTTTGGACTCGGCCGGTGACAAAATGTTCCAAACACACCCCCTGCACAATTCCACCGGGGAAGGTGCCAGGAACGAATTCTGTTGGTAGTTTTTACACTACCTTGGTAGGCAGCTGAAAGGCACCACAAAAGTTGTTCTACCTGCTTTCTGGGCTGAGATGGGGAAACGCTGAATTTTGGACTCGGCTGGTGACAAAATGTTCCAAAGACACCCCATGCACAACTCCACCGGGGAAGGTGCCAGACAAGCGTTCTCTTGATAGTTTTTACACTACCTTGGTAGGCATCTAAAAGACACCACAAAAGATGTTCTACCTGCTTTCTGGGCTGAGATGGGGAACCGCTGAATTTTGGACTCGGCTGGTGACAAAATGTTCCAAACACACCCCCTGCACAACTCCACCGGGGAAGGTGCCAGACAGGAGTTCTCCTGGTAGTTTTTACATTGCTCCGGTAGGCATCTGAAAGACACCACAAAAGTTGTTCTATCTGCTTTCTGGGCTGAGATGGGGAATCGCTGAATTTTGGACTCGGCTGGTGACAAAATGTTCCAAAGACACCCCATGCACAACTCCTGCGGGGAAGGTGCCAGACAAGCGTTCTCTTGATAGTTTTTACACTACCTTCGTAGGCATCTAAAAGACACCACAAAAGATGTTCTACCTGCTTTCTGGGCTGAGATGGGGAAACGCTGAGTTTTGGACTCGGCTGGTGACAAAATGTTCCAAACACACCCCCTGCACAACTCCACCGGGGAAGGTGCCAGACAGGAGTTCTCCTGGTAGTTTTTACACTACCTTGGTAGGCATCTAAAAGACACCACAAAAGATGTTCTACCTGCTTTCTGGGCTGAGATGGGGAACCGCTGAATTTTGGAGTCGGCTGGTGACAAAATGTTCCAAACACACCCCCTGCACAACTCCACCGGGGAAGGTGCCAGACAGGAGTTCTCTTGGTAGATTTTACACTACCTTGGTAGGCATCAGAAAGGCACCACAAAAGTTGTTCTACCTGCTTTCTGGGCTGAGATGGGGAACCGCTGAATTTTGGACTCGGCTGGTGACAAAATGTTCCAAACACACCCCATGCACAACTCCACCGGGGAAGGTGCCAGACAGGAGTTCTCTTGGTAGTTTTTACATTGCTCTGGTAGGCATCTGAAAGACACCACAAAAGTTGTTGTACCTGCTTTCTGGGCTGAGATGGGGAACCGCTGAATTTTGGAGTCGGCCGGTGACAAAATGTTCCAAACACACCCCCTGCACAACTCCACCGGGGAAGGTGCCAGACAGGAGTTCTCTTAGTAGTTTTTACATTGCTCCGGTAGGCAGCTGAAAGGCACAAGAAAAGTTGTTGTACCTGCTTTCTGGGCTGAGATGGGGAAACGCTGAATTTTGGAGTCGGCTGGTGACAAAATGTTCCAAAAACACCCCATGCACAAC
Organism: Falco cherrug; assembly: GCF_023634085.1. Taxonomy (NCBI): domain Eukaryota; kingdom Metazoa; phylum Chordata; class Aves; order Falconiformes; family Falconidae; genus Falco; species Falco cherrug. The sequence continues at coordinate 699,852 of NW_026599497.1, read as the reverse complement.
TCCACCGGGGAAGGTGCCAGACAGGAGTTCTCTTGGTAGTTTTTACACTACCTTGGTAGGCAGCTGAAAGGCACCACAAAAGTTGTTCTACCTGCTTTCTGGGCTGAGATGGGGAACCGCTGAATTTTGGAGTCGGCCGGTGACAAAATGTTCCAAACACACCCCCTGCACAACTCCACCGGGGAAGGTGCCAGACAGGAGTTCTCTTAGTAGTTTTTACACTACCTTGGTAGGCAGCTGAAAGGCACCACAAAAGTTGTTCTACCTGCTTTCTGGGCTGAGATGGGGGAAACGCTGAATTTTGGATTCGGCTGGTGACAAAATGTTCCAAACACACCCCATGCACAACTCCACCGGGGAAGGTGCCAGACAGGAGTTCTCTTAGTAGTTTTTACATTGCTCCGGTAGGCAGCTGAAAGGCACAAGAAAAGTTGTTGTACCTGCTTTCTGGGCTGAGATGGGGAATCGCTGAATTTTGGACTCGGCCGGTGACAAAATGTTCCAAAGACACCCCCTGCACAACTCCACCGGGGAAGGTGCCAGACAAGCGTTCTCTTGATAGTTTTCACACTACCTTGGTAGGCATCTAAAAGACACCACAAAAGTTGTTCTACCTGCTTTCTGGGCTGAGATGGGGAACCGCTGAATTTTGGACTCGGCTGGTGACAAAATGTTCCAAACACACCCCCTGCACAACTCCACCGGGGAAGGTGCCAGACAGGAGTTCTCTTGGTAGATTTTACACTACCTTGGTAGGCATCAGAAAGGCACCACAAAAGTTGTTCTACCTGCTTTCTGGGCTGAGATGGGGAATCGCTGAATTTTGGAGTCGGCTGGTGACAAAATGTTCCAAACACACCCCCTGCACAACTCCACCGGGGAAGGTGCCAGACAGGAGTTCTCTTAATAGTTTTTACACTACCTTGGTAGGCAGCTGAAAGGCACCACAAAAGTTGTTCTACCTGCTTTCTGGGCTGAGATGGGGAATCGCTGAATTTTGGACTCGGCCGGTGACAAAATGTTCCAAACACACCCCCTGCACAATTCCACCGGGGAAGGTGCCAGGAACGAATTCTGTTGGTAGTTTTTACACTACCTTGGTAGGCAGCTGAAAGGCACCACAAAAGTTGTTCTACCTGCTTTCTGGGCTGAGATGGGGAAACGCTGAATTTTGGACTCGGCTGGTGACAAAATGTTCCAAAGACACCCCATGCACAACTCCACCGGGGAAGGTGCCAGACAAGCGTTCTCTTGATAGTTTTTACACTACCTTGGTAGGCATCTAAAAGACACCACAAAAGATGTTCTACCTGCTTTCTGGGCTGAGATGGGGAACCGCTGAATTTTGGACTCGGCTGGTGACAAAATGTTCCAAACACACCCCCTGCACAACTCCACCGGGGAAGGTGCCAGACAGGAGTTCTCCTGGTAGTTTTTACATTGCTCCGGTAGGCATCTGAAAGACACCACAAAAGTTGTTCTATCTGCTTTCTGGGCTGAGATGGGGAATCGCTGAATTTTGGACTCGGCTGGTGACAAAATGTTCCAAAGACACCCCATGCACAACTCCTGCGGGGAAGGTGCCAGACAAGCGTTCTCTTGATAGTTTTTACACTACCTTCGTAGGCATCTAAAAGACACCACAAAAGATGTTCTACCTGCTTTCTGGGCTGAGATGGGGAAACGCTGAGTTTTGGACTCGGCTGGTGACAAAATGTTCCAAACACACCCCCTGCACAACTCCACCGGGGAAGGTGCCAGACAGGAGTTCTCCTGGTAGTTTTTACACTACCTTGGTAGGCATCTAAAAGACACCACAAAAGATGTTCTACCTGCTTTCTGGGCTGAGATGGGGAACCGCTGAATTTTGGAGTCGGCTGGTGACAAAATGTTCCAAACACACCCCCTGCACAACTCCACCGGGGAAGGTGCCAGACAGGAGTTCTCTTGGTAGATTTTACACTACCTTGGTAGGCATCAGAAAGGCACCACAAAAGTTGTTCTACCTGCTTTCTGGGCTGAGATGGGGAACCGCTGAATTTTGGACTCGGCTGGTGACAAAATGTTCCAAACACACCCCATGCACAACTCCACCGGGGAAGGTGCCAGACAGGAGTTCTCTTGGTAGTTTTTACATTGCTCTGGTAGGCATCTGAAAGACACCACAAAAGTTGTTGTACCTGCTTTCTGGGCTGAGATGGGGAACCGCTGAATTTTGGAGTCGGCCGGTGACAAAATGTTCCAAACACACCCCCTGCACAACTCCACCGGGGAAGGTGCCAGACAGGAGTTCTCTTAGTAGTTTTTACATTGCTCCGGTAGGCAGCTGAAAGGCACAAGAAAAGTTGTTGTACCTGCTTTCTGGGCTGAGATGGGGAAACGCTGAATTTTGGAGTCGGCTGGTGACAAAATGTTCCAAAAACACCCCATGCACAACTCCACCGGGGAAGGTGCCAGACAGGAGTTCTCTTGGTAGTTTTTACACTACCTTGGTAGGCAGCTGAAAGGCACCACAAAAGTTGTTCTACCTGCTTTCTGGGCTGAGATGGGGAACCGCTGAATTTTGGATTCGGCTGGTGACAAAATGTTCCAAACACACCCCATGCACAACTCCACCGGGGAAGGTGCCAGACAGGAGTTCTCTTAGTAGTTTTTACATTGCTCCGGTAGGCAGCTGAAAGGCACAAGAAAAGTTGTTGTACCTGCTTTCTGGGCTGAGATGGGGAATCGCTGAATTTTGGACTCGGCCGGTGACAAAATGTTCCAAAGACACCCCCTGCACAACTCCACCGGGGAAGGTGCCAGACAAGCGTTCTCTTGATAGTTTTCACACTACCTTGGTAGGCATCTAAAAGACACCACAAAAGTTGTTCTACCTGCTTTCTGGGCTGAGATGGGGAACCGCTGAATTTTGGACTCGGCTGGTGACAAAATGTTCCAAACACACCCCCTGCACAACTCCACCGGGGAAGGTGCCAGACAGGAGTTCTCTTGGTAGATTTTACACTACCTTGGTAGGCATCAGAAAGGCACCACAAAAGTTGTTCTACCTGCTTTCTGGGCTGAGATGGGGTAACGCTGAGTTTTGGACTCGGCTGGTGACAAAATGTTCCAAACACACCCCCTGCACAACTCCACCGGGGAAGGTGCCAGACAGGAGTTCTCCTGGTAGTATTTACATTTCTCCGGTAGGCATCTGAAAGACACCACAAAAGTTGTTCTACCTGCTTTCTGGGCTGAGATGGGGAAACGCTGAATTTTGGACTCGGCCGGTGACAAAATGTTCCAAACACACCCCCTGCACAACTCCACCGGGGAAGGTGCCAGGCAGGAGTTCTCTTAGCAGTTTTTACACTACCTTGGTAGGCATCTGAAAGACACCACAAAAGTTGTTCTACCTGCTTTCTGGGCTGAGATGGGGAAACGCTGAATTTTGGACTCGGCTGGTGACAAAATGTTCCAAAGACACCCCATGCACAACTCCACCGGGGAAGGTGCCAGACAAGCGTTCTCTTGATAGTTTTTACACTACCTTGGTAGGCATCTAAAAGACACCACAAAAGATGTTCTACCTGCTTTCTGGGCTGAGATGGGGAACCGCTGAATTTTGGACTCGGCTGGTGACAAAATGTTCCAAACACACCCCCTGCACAACTCCACCGGGGAAGGTGCCAGACAGGAGTTCTCCTGGTAGTTTTTACATTGCTCCGGTAGGCATCTGAAAGACACCACAAAAGTTGTTCTATCTGCTTTCTGGGCTGAGATGGGGAATCGCTGAATTTTGGACTCGGCTGGTGACAAAATGTTCCAAACACACCCCCTGCACAACTCCACCGGGGAAGGTGCCAGGCAGGAGTTCTCTTAGCAGTTTTTACACTACCTTGGTAGGCATCTGAAAGACACCACAAAAGTTGTTCTACCTGCTTTCTGGGCTGAGATGGGGAAACGCTGAATTTTGGACTCGGCTGGTGACAAAATGTTCCAAAGACACCCCATGCACAACTCCACCGGGGAAGGTGCCAGACAAGCGTTCTCTTGATAGTTTTTACACTACCTTGGTAGGCATCTAAAAGACACCACAAAAGATGTTCTACCTGCTTTCTGGGCTGAGATGGGGAACCGCTGAATTTTGGACTCGGCTGGTGACAAAATGTTCCAAACACACCCCCTGCACAACTCCACCGGGGAAGGTGCCAGACAGGAGTTCTCCTGGTAGTTTTTACATTGCTCCGGTAGGCATCTGAAAGACACCACAAAAGTTGTTCTATCTGCTTTCTGGGCTGAGATGGGGAATCGCTGAATTTTGGACTCGGCTGGTGACAAAATGTTCCAAAGACACCCCATGCACAACTCCTGCGGGGAAGGTGCCAGACAAGCGTTCTCTTGATAGTTTTTACACTACCTTCGTAGGCATCTAAAAGACACCACAAAAGATGTTCTACCTGCTTTCTGGGCTGAGATGGGGAAACGCTGAGTTTTGGACTCGGCTGGTGACAAAATGTTCCAAACACACCCCCTGCACAACTCCACCGGGGAAGGTGCCAGACAGGAGTTCTCCTGGTAGTTTTTACACTACCTTGGTAGGCATCTAAAAGACACCACAAAAGATGTTCTACCTGCTTTCTGGGCTGAGATGGGGAACCGCTGAATTTTGGAGTCGGCTGGTGACAAAATGTTCCAAACACACCCCCTGCACAACTCCACCGGGGAAGGTGCCAGACAGGAGTTCTCTTGGTAGATTTTACACTACCTTGGTAGGCATCAGAAAGGCACCACAAAAGTTGTTCTACCTGCTTTCTGGGCTGAGATGGGGAACCGCTGAATTTTGGACTCGGCTGGTGACAAAATGTTCCAAACACACCCCATGCACAACTCCACCGGGGAAGGTGCCAGACAGGAGTTCTCTTGGTAGTTTTTACATTGCTCTGGTAGGCATCTGAAAGACACCACAAAAGTTGTTGTACCTGCTTTCTGGGCTGAGATGGGGAACCGCTGAATTTTGGAGTCGGCCGGTGACAAAATGTTCCAAACACACCCCCTGCACAACTCCACCGGGGAAGGTGCCAGACAGGAGTTCTCTTAGTAGTTTTTACATTGCTCCGGTAGGCAGCTGAAAGGCACAAGAAAAGTTGTTGTACCTGCTTTCTGGGCTGAGATGGGGAAACGCTGAATTTTGGAGTCGGCTGGTGACAAAATGTTCCAAAAACACCCCATGCACAACTCCACCGGGGAAGGTGCCAGACAGGAGTTCTCTTGGTAGTTTTTACACTACCTTGGTAGGCAGCTGAAAGGCACCACAAAAGTTGTTCTACCTGCTTTCTGGGCTGAGATGGGGAACCGCTGAATTTTGGAGTCGGCCGGTGACAAAATGTTCCAAACACACCCCCTGCACAACTCCACCGGGGAAGGTGCCAGACAGGAGTTCTCTTAGTAGTTTTTACACTACCTTGGTAGGCAGCTGAAAGGCACCACAAAAGTTGTTCTACCTGCTTTCTGGGCTGAGATGGGGAAACGCTGAATTTTGGATTCGGCTGGTGACAAAATGTTCCAAACACACCCCATGCACAACTCCACCGGGGAAGGTGCCAGACAGGAGTTCTCTTAGTAGTTTTTACATTGCTCCGGTAGGCAGCTGAAAGGCACAAGAAAAGTTGTTGTACCTGCTTTCTGGGCTGAGATGGGGAATCGCTGAATTTTGGACTCGGCCGGTGACAAAATGTTCCAAAGACACCCCCTGCACAACTCCACCGGGGAAGGTGCCAGACAAGCGTTCTCTTGATAGTTTTCACACTACCTTGGTAGGCATCTAAAAGACACCACAAAAGTTGTTCTACCTGCTTTCTGGGCTGAGATGGGGAACCGCTGAATTTTGGACTCGGCTGGTGACAAAATGTTCCAAACACACCCCCTGCACAACTCCACCGGGGAAGGTGCCAGACAGGAGTTCTCTTGGTAGATTTTACACTACCTTGGTAGGCATCAGAAAGGCACCACAAAAGTTGTTCTACCTGCTTTCTGGGCTGAGATGGGGAATCGCTGAATTTTGGAGTCGGCTGGTGACAAAATGTTCCAAACACACCCCCTGCACAACTCCACCGGGGAAGGTGCCAGACAGGAGTTCTCTTAATAGTTTTTACACTACCTTGGTAGGCAGCTGAAAGGCACCACAAAAGTTGTTCTACCTGCTTTCTGGGCTGAGATGGGGAATCGCTGAATTTTGGACTCGGCCGGTGACAAAATGTTCCAAACACACCCCCTGCACAATTCCACCGGGGAAGGTGCCAGGAACGAATTCTGTTGGTAGTTTTTACACTACCTTGGTAGGCAGCTGAAAGGCACCACAAAAGTTGTTCTACCTGCTTTCTGGGCTGAGATGGGGAAACGCTGAATTTTGGACTCGGCTGGTGACAAAATGTTCCAAAGACACCCCATGCACAACTCCACCGGGGAAGGTGCCAGACAAGCGTTCTCTTGATAGTTTTTACACTACCTTGGTAGGCATCTAAAAGACACCACAAAAGATGTTCTACCTGCTTTCTGGGCTGAGATGGGGAACCGCTGAATTTTGGACTCGGCTGGTGACAAAATGTTCCAAACACACCCCCTGCACAACTCCACCGGGGAAGGTGCCAGACAGGAGTTCTCCTGGTAGTTTTTACATTGCTCCGGTAGGCATCTGAAAGACACCACAAAAGTTGTTCTATCTGCTTTCTGGGCTGAGATGGGGAATCGCTGAATTTTGGACTCGGCTGGTGACAAAATGTTCCAAAGACACCCCATGCACAACTCCTGCGGGGAAGGTGCCAGACAAGCGTTCTCTTGATAGTTTTTACACTACCTTCGTAGGCATCTAAAAGACACCACAAAAGATGTTCTACCTGCTTTCTGGGCTGAGATGGGGAAACGCTGAGTTTTGGACTCGGCTGGTGACAAAATGTTCCAAACACACCCCCTGCACAACTCCACCGGGGAAGGTGCCAGACAGGAGTTCTCCTGGTAGTTTTTACACTACCTTGGTAGGCATCTAAAAGACACCACAAAAGATGTTCTACCTGCTTTCTGGGCTGAGATGGGGAACCGCTGAATTTTGGAGTCGGCTGGTGACAAAATGTTCCAAACACACCCCCTGCACAACTCCACCGGGGAAGGTGCCAGACAGGAGTTCTCTTGGTAGATTTTACACTACCTTGGTAGGCATCAGAAAGGCACCACAAAAGTTGTTCTACCTGCTTTCTGGGCTGAGATGGGGAACCGCTGAATTTTGGACTCGGCTGGTGACAAAATGTTCCAAACACACCCCATGCACAACTCCACCGGGGAAGGTGCCAGACAGGAGTTCTCTTGGTAGTTTTTACATTGCTCTGGTAGGCATCTGAAAGACACCACAAAAGTTGTTGTACCTGCTTTCTGGGCTGAGATGGGGAACCGCTGAATTTTGGAGTCGGCCGGTGACAAAATGTTCCAAACACACCCCCTGCACAACTCCACCGGGGAAGGTGCCAGACAGGAGTTCTCTTAGTAGTTTTTACATTGCTCCGGTAGGCAGCTGAAAGGCACAAGAAAAGTTGTTGTACCTGCTTTCTGGGCTGAGATGGGGAAACGCTGAATTTTGGAGTCGGCTGGTGACAAAATGTTCCAAAAACACCCCATGCACAACTCCACCGGGGAAGGTGCCAGACAGGAGTTCTCTTGGTAGTTTTTACACTACCTTGGTAGGCAGCTGAAAGGCACCACAAAAGTTGTTCTACCTGCTTTCTGGGCTGAGATGGGGAACCGCTGAATTTTGGATTCGGCTGGTGACAAAATGTTCCAAACACACCCCATGCTCAACTCCACCGGGGAAGGTGCCAGACAGGAGTTCTCTTAGTAGTTTTTACATTGCTCCGGTAGGCAGCTGAAAGGCACAAGAAAAGTTGTTGTACCTGCTTTCTGGGCTGAGATGGGGAATCGCTGAATTTTGGACTCGGCCGGTGACAAAATGTTCCAAAGACACCCCCTGCACAACTCCACCGGGGAAGGTGCCAGACAAGCGTTCTCTTGATAGTTTTTACACTACCTTGGTAGGCATCTAAAAGACACCACAAAAGTTGTTCTACCTGCTTTCTGGGCTGAGATGGGGAACCGCTGAATTTTGGACTCGGCTGGTGACAAAATGTTCCAAACACACCCCCTGCACAACTCCACCGGGGAAGGTGCCAGACAGGAGTTCTCTTGGTAGATTTTACACTACCTTGGTAGGCATCAGAAAGGCACCACAAAAGTTGTTCTACCTGCTTTCTGGGCTGAGATGGGGTAACGCTGAGTTTTGGACTCGGCTGGTGACAAAATGTTCCAAACACACCCCCTGCACAACTCCACCGGGGAAGGTGCCAGACAGGAGTTCTCCTGGTAGTATTTACATTTCTCCGGTAGGCATCTGAAAGACACCACAAAAGTTGTTCTACCTGCTTTCTGGGCTGAGATGGGGAAACGCTGAATTTTGGACTCGGCCGGTGACAAAATGTTCCAAACACACCCCCTGCACAACTCCACCGGGGAAGGTGCCAGGCAGGAGTTCTCTTAGTAGTTTTTACACTACCTTGGTAGGCATCTGAAAGACACCACAAAAGTTGTTCTACCTGCTTTCTGGGCTGAGATGGGGAAACGCTGAATTTTGGACTCGGCTGGTGACAAAATGTTCCAAAGACACCCCATGCACAACTCCACCGGGGAAGGTGCCAGACAAGCGTTCTCTTGATAGTTTTTACACTACCTTGGTAGGCATCTAAAAGACACCACAAAAGATGTTCTACCTGCTTTCTGGGCTGAGATGGGGAACCGCTGAATTTTGGACTCGGCTGGTGACAAAATGTTCCAAACACACCCCCTGCACAACTCCACCGGGGAAGGTGCCAGACAGGAGTTCTCCTGGTAGTTTTTACATTGCTCCGGTAGGCATCTGAAAGACACCACAAAAGTTGTTCTATCTGCTTTCTGGGCTGAGATGGGGAATCGCTGAATTTTGGACTCGGCTGGTGACAAAATGTTCCAAAGACACCCCATGCACAACTCCTGCGGGGAAGGTGCCAGACAAGCGTTCTCTTGATAGTTTTTACACTACCTTCGTAGGCATCTAAAAGACACCACAAAAGATGTTCTACCTGCTTTCTGGGCTGAGATGGGGAAACGCTGAGTTTTGGACTCGGCTGGTGACAAAATGTTCCAAACACACCCCCTGCACAACTCCACCGGGGAAGGTGCCAGACAGGAGTTCTCCTGGTAGTTTTTACACTACCTTGGTAGGCATCTAAAAGACACCACAAAAGATGTTCTACCTGCTTTCTGGGCTGAGATGGGGAACCGCTGAATTTTGGAGTCGGCTGGTGACAAAATGTTCCAAACACACCCCCTGCACAACTCCACCGGGGAAGGTGCCAGACAGGAGTTCTCTTGGTAGATTTTACACTACCTTGGTAGGCATCAGAAAGGCACCACAAAAGTTGTTCTACCTGCTTTCTGGGCTGAGATGGGGAACCGCTGAATTTTGGACTCGGCTGGTGACAAAATGTTCCAAACACACCCCATGCACAACTCCACCGGGGAAGGTGCCAGACAGGAGTTCTCTTGGTAGTTTTTACATTGCTCTGGTAGGCATCTGAAAGACACCACAAAAGTTGTTGTACCTGCTTTCTGGGCTGAGATGGGGAACCGCTGAATTTTGGAGTCGGCCGGTGACAAAATGTTCCAAACACACCCCCTGCACAACTCCACCGGGGAAGGTGCCAGGCAGGAGTTCTCTTAGTAGTTTTTACATTGCTCCGGTAGGCAGCTGAAAGGCACAAGAAAAGTTGTTGTACCTGCTTTCTGGGCTGAGATGGGGAAACGCTGAATTTTGGAGTCGGCTGGTGACAAAATGTTCCAAAAACACCCCATGCACAACTCCACCGGGGAAGGTGCCAGACAGGAGTTCTCTTGGTAGTTTTTACACTACCTTGGTAGGCAGCTGAAAGGCACCACAAAAGTTGTTCTACCTGCTTTCTGGGCTGAGATGGGGAACCGCTGAATTTTGGAGTCGGCCGGTGACAAAATGTTCCAAACACACCCCCTGCACAACTCCACCGGGGAAGGTGCCAGACAGGAGTTCTCTTAGTAGTTTTTACACTACCTTGGTAGGCAGCTGAAAGGCACCACAAAAGTTGTTCTACCTGCTTTCTGGGCTGAGATGGGGAAACGCTGAATTTTGGATTCGGCTGGTGACAAAATGTTCCAAACACACCCCATGCACAACTCCACCGGGGAAGGTGCCAGACAGGAGTTCTCTTAGTAGTTTTTACATTGCTCCGGTAGGCAGCTGAAAGGCACAAGAAAAGTTGTTGTACCTGCTTTCTGGGCTGAGATGGGGAATCGCTGAATTTTGGACTCGGCCGGTGACAAAATGTTCCAAAGACACCCCCTGCACAACTCCACCGGGGAAGGTGCCAGACAAGCGTTCTCTTGATAGTTTTCACACTACCTTGGTAGGCATCTAAAAGACACCACAAAAGTTGTTCTACCTGCTTTCTGGGCTGAGATGGGGAACCGCTGAATTTTGGACTCGGCTGGTGACAAAATGTTCCAAACACACCCCCTGCACAACTCCACCGGGGAAGGTGCCAGACAGGAGTTCTCTTGGTAGATTTTACACTACCTTGGTAGGCATCAGAAAGGCACCACAAAAGTTGTTCTACCTGCTTTCTGGGCTGAGATGGGGAATCGCTGAATTTTGGACTCGGCTGGTGACAAAATGTTCCAAACACACCCCCTGCACAACTCCACCGGGGAAGGTGCCAGACAGGAGTTCTCCTGGTAGTTTTTACATTGCTCCGGTAGGCATCTGAAAGACACCACAAAAGTTGTTCTACCTGCTTTCTGGGCTGAGATGGGGAACCGATGAATTTTGGAGTCGGCCGGTGACAAAATGTTCCAAACACACCCCATGCACAACTCCACCGGGGAAGGTGCCAGACAGGAGTTCTCTTAGTAGTTTTTACATTGCTCCGGTAGGCAGCTGAAAGGCACAAGAAAAGTTGTTGTACCTGCTTTGTGGGCTGAGATGGGGAACCGCTGAATTTTGGAGTCGGCCGGTGACAAAATGTTCCAAAAACACCCCATGCACAACTCCACCGGGGAAGGTGCCAGACAGGAGTTCTCTTGGTAGTTTTTACACTACCTTGGTAGGCAGCTGAAAGGCACCACAAAAGTTGTTCTACCTGCTTTCTGGGCTGAGATGGGGAACCGCTGAATTTTGGAGTCGGCCGGTGACAAAATGTTCCAAACACACCCCCTGCACAACTCCACCGGGGAAGGTGCCAGACAGGAGTTCTCTTAGTAGTTTTTACACTACCTTGGTAGGCATCTGAAAGACACCACAAAAGTTGTTCTACCTGCTTTCTGGGCTGAGATGGGGAAACGCTGAATTTTGGAGTCGGCTGGTGACAAAATGTTCCAAACACACCCCCTGCACAACTCCACCGGGGAAGGTGCCAGACAGGAGTTCTCCTGGTAGTTTTTACATTGCTCGGGTAGGCATCTGAAAGACACCACAAAAGTTGTTCTATCTGCTTTCTGGGCTGAGATGGGGAATCGCTGAATTTTGGACTCGGCCGGTGACAAAATGTTCCAAAGACACCCCATGCACAACTCCACCGGGGAAGGTGCCAGACAAGCGTTCTCTTGATAGTTTTTACACTACATTGGTAGGCATTTAAAAGACACCACAAAAGTTGTTCTTCCTGCTTTCTGGGCTGAGATGGGGAACCGCTGAATTTTGGACTCGGCTGGTGACAAAATGTTTCAAAGACACCACATGCACAACTCCACCGGGGAAGGTGCCAGACAGGAGTTCTCCTGGTAGTTTTTACATTGCTCCGGTAGGCATCTGAAAGACACCACAAAAGTTGTTCTATCTGCTTTCTGGGCTGAGATGGGGAACCGCAGAATTTTGGACTCGGCCGGTGACAAAATGTTCCAAAGACACCCCATGCACAACTCCACCGGGGAAGGTGCCAGACAAGCGTTCTCTTGATAGTTTTTACACTACCTTGGTAGGCATCTAAAAGACACCACAAAAGTTGTTCTACCTGCTTTCTGGGCTGAGATGGGGAAACGCTGAATTTTGGACTCGGCCGGTGACAAAATGTTCCAAACACACCCCCTGCACAACTCCACCGGGGAAGGTGCCAGACAGGAGTTCTCTTAGTAGTTTTTACACTACCTTGGTAGGCATCTGAAAGACACCACAAAAGTTGTTCTACCTGCTTTCTGGGCTGAGATGGGGAACAGCTGAATTTTGGACTCGGCTGGTGACAAAATGTTCCAAACACACCCCCTGCACAACTCCACCGGGGAAGGTGCCAGACAGGAGTTCTCTTAGTAGTTTTTACACTACCTTGGTAGGCATTTGAAAGACACCACAAAAGTTGTTCTACCTGCTTTCTGGGCTGAGATGGGGAATCGCTGAATTTTGGACTCGGCTGGTGACAAAATGTTCCAAACACACCCCCTGCACAACTCCACCGGGGAAGGTGCCAGACAGGAGTTCTCCTGGTAGTTTTTACATTGCTCCGGTAGGCATCTGAAAGACACCACAAAAGTTGTTCTACCTGCTTTCTGGGCTGAGATGGGGAACCGCTGAATTTTGGAGTCGGCCGGTGACAAAATGTTCCAAACACACCCCCTGCACAACTCCACCGGGGAAGGTGCCAGACAAGAGTTCTCTTGATAGTTTTTACACTACCTTGGTAGGCATCTAAAAGACACCACAAAAGATGTTCTACCTGCTTTCTGGGCTGAGATGGGGAACCGCTGAATTTTGGAGTCGGCTGGTGACAAAATGTTCCAAACACACCCCCTGCACAACTCCACCGGGGAAGGTGCCAGACAGGAGTTCTCTTGGTAGATTTTACACTGCCTTGGTAGGGAGCTGAAAGGCAGCACAAAAGTTGTTCTACCTGCTTTCTGGGCTGAGATGGGGAATCGCTGAATTTTGGACTCGGCCGGTGACAAAATGTTCCAAACACACCCCCTGCACAACTCCACCGGGGAAGGTGCCAGACAGGAGTTCTCCTGGTAGTTTTTACATTGCTCCGGTAGGCATCTGAAAGACACCACAAAAGTTGTTCTATCTGCTTTCTGGGCTGAGATGGGGAAACGCTGAATTTTGGAGTCGGCCGGTGACAAAATGTTCCAAACACACCCCATGCACAACTCCACCGGGGAAGGTGCCAGGCAGGAGTTCTCCTGGTAGTTTTTACACTACCTTGGTAGGCATTTGAAAGACACCACAAAAGTTGTTCTACCTGCTTTCTGGGCTGAGATGGGGAACCGCTGAATTTTGGACTCGGCTGGTGACAAAATGTTCCAAACACACCCCATGCACAACTCCACCGGGGAAGGTGCCAGACAGGAGTTCTCCTGGTAGTTTTTACATTGCTCCGGTAGGCATCAAAAGGACACCACAAAAGTTGTTCTACCTGCTTTCTGGGCTGAGATGGGGAACCGCTGAATTTTGGAGTCGGCCGGTGACAAAATGTTCCAAACACACCCCATGCACAACTCCACCGGGGAAGGTGCCAGACAGGAGTTCTCTTAGTAGTTTTTACATTGCTCCGGTAGGCAGCTGAAAGGCACAAGAAAAGTTTTTGTACCTGCTTTCTGGGCTGAGATGGGGAATCGCTGAATTTTGGACTCGGCCGGTGACAAAATGTTGTAAAGACACCCCATGCACAACTCCACCGGGGAAGGTGCCAGACAAGCGTTCTCTTGATAGTTTTCACACTACCTTGGTAGGCATCTAAAAGACACCACAAAAGTTGTTCTACCTGCTTTCTGGGCTGAGATGGGGAACCGCTGAATTTTGGACTCGGCTGGTGACAAAATGTTCCAAACACACCCCCTGCACAACTCCACCGGGGAAGGTGCCAGACAGGAGTTCTCTTAGTAGTTTTTACACTACCTTGGTAGGCAGCTGAAAGGCACCACAAAAGTTGTTCTACCTGCTTTCTGGGCTGAGATGGGGAATCGCTGAATTTTGGACTCGGCCGGTGACAAAATGTTCCAAAAACACCCCATGCACAACTCCACCGGGGAAGGTGCCAGACAGGAGTTCTCTTGGTAGATTTTACACTACCTTGGTAGGCATCAGAAAGGCACCACAAAAGTTGTTCTACCTGCTTTCTGGGCTGAGATGGGGAATCGCTGAATTTTGGACTCGGCAGGTGACAAAATGTTCCAAACACACCCCCTGCACAATTCCACCGGGGAAGGTGCCAGACAGGAGTTCTCCTGGTAGTTTTTACACTACCTTGGTAGGCAGCTGAAAGGCACCACAAAAGTTGTTCTTCCTGTTTTCTGGGCTGAGATGGGGAATCGCTGAATTTTGGAGTCGGCCGGTGACAAAATGTTCCAAAGACACCCCATGCACAACTCCACCGGGGAAGGTGCCAGACAGGAGTTCTCTTGGTAGTTTTTACACTACCTTGGTAGGCATCTAAAAGACACCACAAAAGTTGTTCTACCTGCTTTCTGGGCTGAGATGGGGTAACGCTGAGTTTTGGACTCGGCTGGTGACAAAATGTTCCAAACACACCCCCTGCACAACTCCACCGGGGAAGGTGCCAGACAGGAGTTCTCCTGGTAGTATTTACATTTCTCCGGTAGGCATCTGAAAGACACCACAAAAGTTGTTCTACCTGCTTTCTGGGCTGAGATGGGGAAACGCTGAATTTTGGACTCGGCCGGTGACAAAATGTTCCAAACACACCCCCTGCACAACTCCACCGGGGAAGGTGCCAGGCAGGAGTTCTCTTAGTAGTTTTTACACTACCTTGGTAGGCATCTGAAAGACACCACAAAAGTTGTTCTACCTGCTTTCTGGGCTGAGATGGGGAACAGATGAATTTTGGACTCGGCCGGTGACAAAATGTTCCAAACACACCCCACGCACAACTCCACCGGGGAAGGTGCCAGACAAGCGTTCTCTTGATAGTTTTTACACTACATTGGTAGGCAACTAAAAGACACCACAAAAGTTGTTCTACCTGCTTTCTGGGCTGAGATGGGGAACCGCTGAATTTTGGAGTCGGCCGGTGACAAAATGTTCCAAACACACCCCCTGCACAACTCCACCGGGGAAGGTGCCAGACAGGAATTCTCTTAGTAGTTTTTACACTACCTTGGTAGGCATCTGAAAGACACCACAAAAGTTGTTCTACCTGCTTTCTGGGCTGAGATGGGGAAACGCTGAATTTTGGACTCGGCTGGTGACAAAATGTTCCAAACACACCCCCTGCACAACTCCACCGGGGAAGGTGCCAGACAGGAGTTCTCCTGGTAGTTTTTACATTGCTCCGGTAGGCATCTGAAAGACAGCACAAAAGTTGTTCTATCTGCTTTCTGGGCTGAGATGGGGAATCGCTGAATTTTGGAGTCGGCCGGTGACAAAATGTTCCAAAGACACCCCATGCACAACTCCACCGGGGAAGGTGCCAGACAAGCGTTCTCTTGATAGCTTTTACACTACCTTGGTAGGCAGCTGAAAGACACCACAAAAGTTGTTCTTCCTGCTTTCTGGGCTGAGATGGGGAACAGCTGAATTTTGGACTCGGCTGGTGACAAAATGTTCCAAACACACCCCCTGCACAACTCCACCGGGGAAGGTGCCAGGAACGAATTCTGTTGGTAGTTTTTACACTACCTTGGTAGGCAGCTGAAAGGCACCACAAAAGTTGTTCTTCCTGTTTTCTGGGCTGAGATGGGGAATCGCTGAATTTTGGAGTCGGCCGGTGACAAAATGTTCCAAAGACACCCCATGCACAACTCCACCGGGGAAGGTGCCAGACAGGAGTTCTCTTGGTAGTTTTTACACTACCTTGGTAGGCATCTAAAAGACACCACAAAAGTTGTTCTACCTGCTTTCTGGGCTGAGATGGGGTAACGCTGAGTTTTGGACTCGGCTGGTGACAAAATGTTCCAAACACACCCCATGCACAACTCCACCGGGGAAGGTGCCAGACAGGAGTTCTCTTAGTAGTTTTTACATTGCTCCGGTAGGCAGCTGAAAGGCACAAGAAAAGTTGTTGTACCTGCTTTCTGGGCTGAGATGGGGAATCGCTGAATTTTGGACTCGGCCGGTGACAAAATGTTGTAAAGACACCCCATGCACAACTCCACCGGGGAAGGTGCCAGACAAGCGTTCTCTTGATAGTTTTCACACTACCTTGGTAGGCATCTAAAAGACACCACAAAAGTTGTTCTACCTGCTTTCTGGGCTGAGATGGGGAACCGCTGAATTTTGGACTCGGCTGGTGACAAAATGTTCCAAACACACCCCCTGCACAACTCCACCGGGGAAGGTGCCAGACAGGAGTTCTCTTAGTAGTTTTTACACTACCTTGGTAGGCAGCTGAAAGGCACCACAAAAGTTGTTCTACCTGCTTTCTGGGCTGAGATGGGGAACCGCTGAATTTTGGACTCGGCCGGTGACAAAATGTTCCAAAAACACCCCATGCACAACTCCACCGGGGAAGGTGCCAGACAGGAGTTCTCTTGGTAGATTTTACACTACCTTGGTGGGCATCAGAAAGGCACCACAAAAGTTGTTCTACCTGCTTTCTGGGCTGAGATGGGGAATCGCTGAATTTTGGACTCGGCAGGTGACAAAATGTTCCAAACACACCCCCTGCACAATTCCACCGGGGAAGGTGCCAGGAACGAATTCTGTTGGTAGTTTTTACACTACCTTGGTAGGCAGCTGAAAGGCACCACAAAAGTTGTTCTTCCTGTTTTCTGGGCTGAGATGGGGAATCGCTGAATTTTGGAGTCGGCCGGTGACAAAATGTTCCAAAGACACCCCATGCACAACTCCACCGGGGAAGGTGCCAGACAGGAGTTCTCTTGGTAGTTTTTACACTACCTTGGTAGGCATCTAAAAGACACCACAAAAGTTGTTCTACCTGCTTTCTGGGCTGAGATGGGGTAACGCTGAGTTTTGGACTCGGCTGGTGACAAAATGTTCCAAACACACCCCCTGCACAACTCCACCGGGGAAGGTGCCAGACAGGAGTTCTCCTGGTAGTATTTACATTTCTCCGGTAGGCATCTGAAAGACACCACAAAAGTTGTTCTACCTGCTTTCTGGGCTGAGATGGGGAAACGCTGAATTTTGGAGTCGGCCGGTGACAAAATGTTCCAAACACACCCCCTGCACAACTCCACCAGGGAAGGTGCCAGGCAGGAGTTCTCTTAGTAGTTTTTACACTACCTTGGTAGGCATCTGAAAGACACCACAAAAGTTGTTCTACCTGCTTTCTGGGCTGAGATGGGGAACAGATGAATTTTGGACTCGGCCGGTGACAAAATGTTCCAAACACACCCCACGCACAACTCCACCGGGGAAGGTGCCAGACAAGCGTTCTCTTGATAGTTTTTACACTACATTGGTAGGCAACTAAAAGACACCACAAAAGTTGTTCTACCTGCTTTCTGGGCTGAGATGGGGAACCGCTGAATTTTGGAGTCGGCCGGTGACAAAATGTTCCAAACACACCCCCTGCACAACTCCACCGGGGAAGGTGCCAGACAGGAATTCTCTTAGTAGTTTTTACACTACCTTGGTAGGCATCTGAAAGACACCACAATAGTTGTTCTACCTGCTTTCTGGGCTGAGATGGGGAAACGCTGAATTTTGGACTCGGCTGGTGACAAAATGTTCCAAACACACCCCCTGCACAACTCCACCGGGGAAGGTGCCAGACAGGAGTTCTCCTGGTAGTTTTTACATTGCTCCGGTAGGCATCTGAAAGACAGCACAAAAGTTGTTCTATCTGCTTTCTGGGCTGAGATGGGGAATCGCTGAATTTTGGACTCGGCCGGTGACAAAATGTTCCAAAGACACCCCATGCACAACTCCACCGGGGAAGGTGCCAGACAAGCGTTCTCTTGATAGCTTTTACACTACATTGGTAGGCATCTAAAAGACACCACAAAAGTTGTTCTTCCTGCTTTCTGGGCTGAGATGGGGAACCGCTGAATTTTGGACTCGGCTGGTGACAAAATGTTCCAAACACACCCCCTGCACAACTCCACCGGGGAAGGTGCCAGGAACGAATTCTGTTGGTAGTTTTTACACTACCTTGGTAGGCAGCTGAAAGGCACCACAAAAGTTGTTCTTCCTGTTTTCTGGGCTGAGATGGGGAATCGCTGAATTTTGGAGTCGGCCGGTGACAAAATGTTCCAAACACACCCCATGCACAACTCCACCGGGGAAGGTGCCAGACAGGAGTTCTCTTGGTAGTTTTTACACTACCTTGGTAGGCATCTAAAAGACACCACAAAAGTTGTTCTACCTGCTTTCTGGGCTGAGATGGGGTAACGCTGAGTTTTGGACTCGGCTGGTGACAAAATGTTCCAAACACACCCCCTGCACAACTCCACCGGGGAAGGTGCCAGACAGGAGTTCTCCTGGTAGTATTTACATTTCTCCGGTAGGCATCTGAAAGACACCACAAAAGTTGTTCTACCTGCTTTCTGGGCTGAGATGGGGAAACGCTGAATTTTGGACTCGGCCGGTGACAAAATGTTCCAAACACACCCCCTGCACAACTCCACCGGGGAAGGTGCCAGGCAGGAGTTCTCTTAGTAGTTTTTACACTACCTTGGTAGGCATCTGAAAGACACCACAAAAGTTGTTCTACCTGCTTTCTGGGCTGAGATGGGGAACAGCTGAATTTTGGAGTCGGCCGGTGACAAAATGTTCCAAACACACCCCATGCACAACTCCACCGGGGAAGGTGCCAGACAGGAGTTCTCTTAATAGTTTTTACACTACCTTCGTCGGCATCTGAAAGACACCACAAAAGTTGTTCTACCTGCTTTCTGGGCTGAGATGGGGAACCGCTGAATTTTGGACTCGGCTGGTGACAAAATGTTCCAAACACACCCCCTGCACAACTCCACCGGGGAAGGTGCCAGACAGGAGTTCTCCTGGTAGTTTCTACACTACCTTGGTAGGCATCTGAAAGGCACCACAAAAGTTGTTCTACCTGCTTTCTGGGCTGAGATGGGGAACCGCTGAATTTTGGACTCGGCTGGTGACAAAATGTTCCAAACACACCCCCTGCACAACTCCACCGGGGAAGGTGCCAGACAGGAGTTCTCTTAGTAGTTTTTACATTGCTCCGGTAGGCAGCTGAAAGGCACAAGAAAAGTTGTTGTACCTGCTTTCTGGGCTGAGATGGGGAATCGCTGAATTTTGGACTCGGCCGGTGACAAAATGTTCCAAAGACACCCCCTGCACAACTCCACCGGGGAAGGTGCCAGACAAGCGTTCTCTTGATAGTTTTCACACTACCTTGGTAGGAATCTAAAAGACACCACAAAAGTTGTTCTACCTGCTTTCTGGGCTGAGATGGGGAACAGCTGAATTTTGGACTCGGCCGGTGACAAAATGTACCAAACACACCCCATGCACAACTCCACCGGGGAAGGTGCCAGACAGGAGTTCTCTTGGTAGTTTTTACACTACCTTGGTAGGCATCTAAAAGACACCACAAAAGTTGTTCTACCTGCTTTCTGGGCTGAGATGGGGAACCGCTGAATTTTGGACTCGGCTGGTGACAAAATGTTCCAAACACACCCCCTGCACAACTCCACCAGGGAAGGTGCCAGACAGGAGTTCTCTTAGTAGTTTTTACACTACCTTGGTAGGCATCTAAAAGACACCACAAAAGATGTTCTACCTGCTTTCTGGGCTGAGATGGGGAAACGCTGAATTTTGGAGTCGGCTGGTGACAAAATGTTCCAAACACACCCCCTGCACAACTCCACCGGGGAAGGTGCCAGACAGGAGTTCTCCTGGTAGTTTTTACATTGCTCCGGTAGGCATCTGAAAGACACCACAAAAGTTGTTCTATCTGCTTTCTGGGCTGAGATGGGGAATCGCTGAATTTTGGACTCGGCCGGTGACAAAATGTTCCAAAGACACCCCATGCACAACTCCACCGGGGAAGGTGCCAGACAAGCGTTCCCTTGATAGTTTTTACACTACATTGGTAGGCATCTAAAAGACACCACAAAAGTTGTTCTTCCTGCTTTCTGGGCTGAGATGGGGAACAGCTGAATTTTGGACTCGGCTGGTGACAAAATGTTCCAAACACACCCCATGCACAACTCCACCACGGAAGGTGCCAGGAACGAATTCTGTTGGTAGTTTTTACACTACCTTGGTAGGCAGCTGAAAGGCACCACAAAAGTTGTTCTTCCTGTTTTCTGGGCTGAGATGGGGAAACGCTGAATTTTGGAGTCGGCCGGTGACAAAATGTTCCAAAGACACCCCATGCACAACTCCACCGGGGAAGGTGCCAGACAAGCGTTCTCTTGATAGTTTTTACACTACCTTGGTAGGCATCTAAAAGACACCACAAAAGTTGTTCTACCTGCTTTCTGGGCTGAGATGGGGAAACGCTGAGTTTTGGACTCGGCTGGTGACAAAATGTTCCAAACACACCCCCTGCACAACTCCACCGGGGAAGGTGCCAGACAGGAGTTCTCCTGGTAGTATTTACATTGCTCCGGTAGGCATCTGAAAGGCACCACAAAAGTTGTTCTACCTGCTTTCTGGGCTGAGATTGGGAACCGCTGAATTTTGGAGTCGGCTGGTGACAAAATGTTCCAAACACACCCCCTGCACAACTCCACCGGGGAAGGTGCCAGGCAGGAGTTCTCTTGGTAGTTTTTACACTACCTTGGTAGGCATCTAAAAGACACCACAAAAGTTGTTCTACCTGCTTTCTGGGCTGAGATGGGGAAACGCTGAATTTTGTTCTCGGCTGGTGACAAAATGTTCCAAACACACCCCCAGGACAACTCCACCGGGGAAGGTGCCAGACAGGAGTTCTCTTAGTAGTTTTTACACTACCTTGGTAGGCAGCTGAAAGGCACAAGAAAAGTTGTTCTACCTGCTTTCTGGGCTGAGATGGGGAACAGCTGAATTTTGGAGTCGGCCGGTGACAAAATGTACCAAACACACCCCATGCACAACTCCACCGGGGAAGGTGCCAGACAGGAGTTCTCTTAGTAGTTTCTACACTACCTTGGTAGGCATCTAAAAGACACCACAATAGTTGTTCTACCTGCTTTCTGGGCTGAGATGGGGAACCGCTGAATTTTGGAGTCGGCTGGTGACAAAATGTACCAAACACACCCCCTGCACAACTCCACCGGGGAAGGTGCCAGACAGGAGTTCTCTTAGTAGTTTTTACACTACCTTGGTAGGCATCTGAAAGACACCACAAAAGTTGTTCTACCTGCTTTCTGGGCTGAGATGGGGAATCGCTGAATTTTGGACTCGGCCGGTGACAAAATGTTCCAAAGACACCCCCTGCACAACTCCACCGGGGAAGGCGCCAGACAAGCGTTCTCTTGATAGTTTTTACACTACATTGGTAGGCATCTAAAAGACACCACAAAAGTTGTTCTTCCTGCTTTCTGGGCTGAGATGGGGAACAGCTGAATTTTGGACTCGGCTGGTGACAAAATGTTCCAAACACACCCCCTGCACAACTCCACCGGGGAAGGTGCCAGACAAGAGTTCTCTTGATAGTTTTTACACTACCTTGGTAGGCATCTAAAAGACACCACAAAAGATGTTCTACCTGCTTTCTGGGCTGAGATGGGGAACCGCTGAATTTTGGACTCGGCTGGTGACAAAATGTTCCAAACACACCCCCTGCACAACTCCACCGGGGAAGGTGCCAGACAAGAGTTCTCTTGATAGTTTTTACACTACCTTGGTAGGCAGCTGAAAGGCACCACAAAAGTTGTTCTTCCTGCTTTCTGGGCTGAGATGGGGAACCGCTGAATTTTGGAGTCGGCTGGTGACAAAATGTTCCAAACACACCCCATGCACAACTCCACCGGGGAAGGTGCCAGACAGGAGTTCTCTTGGTAGTTTTTACACTACCTTGGTAGGCATCTAAAAGACACCACAAAAGTTGTTCTACCTGCTTTCTGGGCTGAGATGGGGAAACGCTGAATTTTGGAGTCGGCTGGTGACAAAATGTTCCAAACACACCCCATGCACAACTCCACCGGGGAAGGTGCCAGACAGGAGTTCTCTTAGTAGTTTCTACACTACCTTGGTAGGCAGCTGAAAGGCACCACAAAAGTTGTTCTACCTGCTTTCTGGGCTGAGATGGGGAACCGCTGAATTTTGGACTCGGCTGGTGACAAAATGTTCCAAACACACCCCCTGCACAACTCCACCGGGGAAGGTGCCAGGCAGGAGTTCTCCTGGTAGTTTTTACATTGCTCCGGTAGGCATCTGAAAGACACCACAAAAGTTGTTCTATCTGCTTTCTGGGCTGAGATGGGGAATCGCTGAATTTTGGACTCGGCCGGTGACAAAATGTTCCAAACACACCCCATGCACAACTCCACCACGGAAGGTGCCAGGAACGAATTCTGTTGGTAGTTTTTACACTACCTTGGTAGGCATCTAAAAGACACCACAAAAGTTGTTCTTCCTGTTTTCTGGGCTGAGATGGGGAATCGCTGAATTTTGGAGTCGGCCGGTGACAAAATGTTCCAAAGACACCCCCTGCACAACTCCACCGGGGAAGGTGCCAGACAGGAGTTCTCTTGGTAGTTTTTACACTACCTTGGTAGGCATCTGAAAGACACCACAAAAGTTGTTCTACCTGCTTTCTGGGCTGAGATGGGGAATCGCTGAATTTTGGACTCGGCTGGTGACAAAATGTTCCAAAGACACCCCCTGCACAACTCCACCGGGGAAGGTGCCAGACAGGAGTTCTCCTGGTAGTTTTTACATTGCTCCGGTAGGCATCTGAAAGACACCACAAAAGTTGTTCTACCTGCTTTCTGGGCTGAGATGGGGAACCGCTGAATTTTGGAGTCGGCCGGTGACAAAATGTTCCAAACACACCCCCTGCACAACTCCACCGGGGAAGGTGCCAGACAAGAGTTCTCTTGATAGTTTTTACACTACCTTGGTAGGCATCTAAAAGACACCACAAAAGATGTTCTACCTGCTTTCTGGGCTGAGATGGGGAAACGCTGAATTTTGGAGTCGGCTGGTGACAAAATGTTCCAAACACACCCCCTGCACAACTCCACCGGGGAAGGCGCCAGACAGGAGTTCTCTTGGTAGATTTTACACTGCCTTGGTAGGGAGCTGAAAGGCAGCACAAAAGTTGTTCTACCTGCTTTCTGGGCTGAGATGGGGAATCGCTGAATTTTGGACTCGGCCGGTGACAAAATGTTCCAAACACACCCCCTGCACAACTCCACCGGGGAAGGTGCCAGACAGGAGTTCTCCTGGTAGTTTTTACATTGCTCCGGTAGGCATCTGAAAGACACCACAAAAGTTGTTCTATCTGCTTTCTGGGCTGAGATGGGGAAACGCTGAATTTTGGAGTCGGCCGGTGACAAAATGTTCCAAACACACCCCATGCACAACTCCACCGGGGAAGGTGCCAGGCAGGAGTTCTCCTGGTAGTTTTTACACTACCTTGGTAGGCATTTGAAAGACACCACAAAAGTTGTTCTACCTGCTTTCTGGGCTGAGATGGGGAAACGCTGAATTTTGGACTCGGCTGGTGACAAAATGTTCCAAACACACCCCATGCACAACTCCACCGGGGAAGGTGCCAGACAGGAGTTCTCCTGGTAGTTTTTACATTGCTCCGGTAGGCATCAAAAGGACACCACAAAAGTTGTTCTACCTGCTTTCTGGGCTGAGATGGGGAACCGCTGAATTTTGGAGTCGGCCGGTGACAAAATGTTCCAAACACACCCCATGCACAACTCCACCGGGGAAGGTGCCAGACAGGAGTTCTCTTAGTAGTTTTTACACTACCTTGGTAGGCATCTGAAAGACACCACAAAAGTTGTTCTACCTGCTTTCTGGGCTGAGATGGGGAAACGCTGAATTTTGGAGTCGGCTGGTGACAAAAAGTTCCAAACACACCCCCTGCACAACTCCACCGGGGAAGGTGCCAGACAGGAGTTCTCCTGGTAGTTTTTACATTGCTCCGGTAGGCATCTGAAAGACACCACAAAAGTTGTTCTATCTGCTTTCTGGGCTGAGATGGGGAATCGCTGAATTTTGGACTCGGCCGGTGACAAAATGTTCCAAAGACACCCCATGCACAACTCCACCGGGGAAGGTGCCAGACAAGCGTTCCCTTGATAGTTTTTACACTACATTGGTAGGCATCTAAAAGACACCACAAAAGTTGTTCTTCCTGCTTTCTGGGCTGAGATGGGGAACAGCTGAATTTTGGAGTCGGCTGGTGACAAAATGTTCCAAACACACCCCCTGCACAACTCCACCGGGGAAGGTGCCAGGAACGAATTCTGTTGGTAGTTTTTACACTACCTTGGTAGGCAGCTGAAAGGCACCACAAAAGTTGTTCTTCCTGTTTTCTGGGCTGAGATGGGGAATCGCTGAATTTTGGAGTCGGCCGGTGACAAAATGTTCCAAAGACACCCCCTGCACAACTCCACCGGGGAAGGTGCCAGACAGGAGTTCTCTTGGTAGTTTTTACACTACCTTGGTAGGCATCTGAAAGACACCACAAAAGTTGTTCTACCTGCTTTCTGGGCTGAGATGGGGAATCGCTGAATTTTGGACTCGGCTGGTGACAAAATGTTCCAAACACACCCCATGCACAACTCCACCGGGGAAGGTGCCAGACAGGAGTTCTCCTGGTAGTTTTTACATTGCTCCGGTAGGCATCTGAAAGACACCACAAAAGTTGTTCTACCTGCTTTCTGGGCTGAGATGGGGAACCGCTGAATTTTGGAGTCGGCCGGTGACAAAATGTTCCAAACACACCCCCTGCACAACTCCACCGGGGAAGGTGCCAGACAATAGTTCTCTTGATAGTTTTTACACTACCTTGGTAGGCATCTAAAAGACACCACAAAAGATGTTCTACCTGCTTTCTGGGCTGAGATGGGGAACCGCTGAATTTTGGACTCGGCTGGTGACAAAATGTTCCAAACACACCCCCTGCACAACTCCACCGGGGAAGGTGCCAGACAGGAGTTCTCTTGGTAGATTTTACACTGCCTTGGTAGGGAGCTGAAAGGCAGCACAAAAGTTGTTCTACCTGCTTTCTGGGCTGAGATGGGGAATCGCTGAATTTTGGACTCGGCCGGTGACAAAATGTTCCAAACACACCCCATGCACAACTCCACCGGGGAAGGTGCCAGACAGGAGTTCTCCTGGTAGTTTTTACATTGCTCCGGTAGGCATCTGAAAGACACCACAAAAGCTGTTCTATCTGCTTTCTGGGCTGAGATGGGGAAACGCTGAATTTTGGAGTCGGCCGGTGACAAAATGTTCCAAACACACCCCCTGCACAACTCCACCGGGGAAGGTGCCAGACAGGAGTTCTCCTGGTAGTATTTACATTTCTCCGGTAGGCATCTGAAAGACACCACAAAAGTTGTTCTACCTGCTTTCTGGGCTGAGATGGGGAAACGCTGAATTTTGGACTCGGCCGGTGACAAAATGTTCCAAACACACCCCCTGCACAACTCCACCGGGGAAGGTGCCAGGCAGGAGTTCTCCTGGTAGTTTTTACACTACCTTGGTAGGCATCTGAAAGACACCACAAAAGTTGTTCTACCTGCTTTCTGGGCTGAGATGGGGAACAGCTGAATTTTGGAGTCGGCCGGTGACAAAATGTTCCAAACACACCCCATGCACAACTCCACCGGGGAAGGTGCCAGACAGGAGTTCTCTTAATAGTTTTTACACTACCTTCGTCGGCATCTGAAAGACACCACAAAAGTTGTTCTACCTGCTTTCTGGGCTGAGATGGGGAACCGCTGAATTTTGGACTCGGCTGGTGACAAAATGTTCCAAACACACCCCCTGCACAACTCCACCGGGGAAGGTGCCAGACAGGAGTTCTCCTGGTACTTTCTACACTACCTTGGTAGGCATCTGAAAGGCACCACAAAAGTTGTTCTACCTGCTTTCTGGGCTGAGATGGGGAACCGCTGAATTTTGGACTCGGCTGGTGACAAAATGTTCCAAACACACCCCCTGCACAACTCCACCGGGGAAGGTGCCAGACAGGAGTTCTCTTAGTAGTTTTTACATTGCTCCGGTAGGCAGCTGAAAGGCACAAGAAAAGTTGTTGTACCTGCTTTCTGGGCTGAGATGGGGAATCGCTGAATTTTGGACTCGGCCGGTGACAAAATGTTCCAAAGACACCCCCTGCACAACTCCACCGGGGAAGGTGCCAGACAAGCGTTCTCTTGATAGTTTTCACACTACCTTGGTAGGCATCTAAAAGACACCACAAAAGTTGTTCTACCTGCTTTCTGGGCTGAGATGGGGAACCGCTGAATTTTGGAGTCGGCCGGTGACAAAATGTTCCAAACACACCCCATGCACAACTCCACCGGGGAAGGTGCCAGGCAGGAGTTCTCCTGGTAGTTTTTACACTACCTTGGTAGGCATTTGAAAGACACCACAAAAGTTGTTCTACCTGCTTTCTGGGCTGAGATGGGGAAACGCTGAATTTTGGAGTCGGCTGGTGACAAAAAGTTCCAAACACACCCCCTGCACAACTCCACCGGGGAAGGTGCCAGACAGGAGTTCTCCTGGTAGTTTTTACATTGCTCCGGTAGGCATCTGAAAGACACCACAAAAGTTGTTCTATCTGCTTTCTGGGCTGAGATGGGGAATCGCTGAATTTTGGACTCGGCCGGTGACAAAATGTTCCAAAGACACCCCATGCACAACTCCACCGGGGAAGGTGCCAGACAAGCGTTCCCTTGATAGTTTTTACACTACATTGGTAGGCATCTAAAAGACACCACAAAAGTTGTTCTTCCTGCTTTCTGGGCTGAGATGGGGAACAGCTGAATTTTGGACTCGGCTGGTGACAAAATGTTCCAAACACACCCCCTGCACAACTCCACCGGGGAAGGTGCCAGGAACGAATTCTGTTGGTAGTTTTTACACTACCTTGGTAGGCAGCTGAAAGGCACCACAAAAGTTGTTCTTCCTGTTTTCTGGGCTGAGATGGGGAATCGCTGAATTTTGGAGTCGGCCGGTGACAAAATGTTCCAAAGACACCCCCTGCACAACTCCACCGGGGAAGGTGCCAGACAGGAGTTCTCTTGGTAGTTTTTACACTACCTTGGTAGGCATCTGAAAGACACCACAAAAGTTGTTCTACCTGCTTTCTGGGCTGAGATGGGGAATCGCTGAATTTTGGACTCGGCTGGTGACAAAATGTTCCAAACACACCCCATGCACAACTCCACCGGGGAAGGTGCCAGACAGGAGTTCTCCTGGTAGTTTTTACATTGCTCCGGTAGGCATCTGAAAGACACCACAAAAGTTGTTCTACCTGCTTTCTGGGCTGAGATGGGGAACCGCTGAATTTTGGAGTCGGCCGGTGACAAAATGTTCCAAACACACCCCCTGCACAACTCCACCGGGGAAGGTGCCAGACAATAGTTCTCTTGATAGTTTTTACACTACCTTGGTAGGCATCTAAAAGACACCACAAAAGATGTTCTACCTGCTTTCTGGGCTGAGATGGGGAACCGCTGAATTTTGGAGTCGGCTGGTGACAAAATGTTCCAAACACACCCCCTGCACAACTCCACCGGGGAAGGTGCCAGACAGGAGTTCTCTTGGTAGATTTTACACTGCCTTGGTAGGGAGCTGAAAGGCAGCACAAAAGTTGTTCTACCTGCTTTCTGGGCTGAGATGGGGAATCGCTGAATTTTGGACTCGGCCGGTGACAAAATGTTCCAAACACACCCCCTGCACAACTCCACCGGGGAAGGTGCCAGACAGGAGTTCTCCTGGTAGTTTTTACATTGCTCCGGTAGGCATCTGAAAGACACCACAAAAGTTGTTCTATCTGCTTTCTGGGCTGAGATGGGGAAACGCTGAATTTTGGAGTCGGCCGGTGACAAAATGTTCCAAACACACCCCCTGCACAACTCCACCGGGGAAGGTGCCAGACAGGAGTTCTCCTGGTAGTATTTACATTTCTCCGGTAGGCATCTGAAAGACACCACAAAAGTTGTTCTACCTGCTTTCTGGGCTGAGATGGGGAAACGCTGAATTTTGGACTCGGCCGGTGACAAAATGTTCCAAACACACCCCCTGCACAACTCCACCGGGGAAGGTGCCAGGCAGGAGTTCTCTTAGTAGTTTTTACACTACCTTGGTAGGCATCTGAAAGACACCACAAAAGTTGTTCTACCTGCTTTCTGGGCTGAGATGGGGAACAGCTGAATTTTGGAGTCGGCCGGTGACAAAATGTTCCAAACACACCCCATGCACAACTCCACCGGGGAAGGTGCCAGACAGGAGTTCTCTTAATAGTTTTTACACTACCTTCGTCGGCATCTGAAAGACACCACAAAAGTTGTTCTACCTGCTTTCTGGGCTGAGATGGGGAACCGCTGAATTTTGGACTCGGCTGGTGACAAAATGTTCCAAACACACCCCCTGCACAACTCCACCGGGGAAGGTGCCAGACAGGAGTTCTCCTGGTACTTTCTACACTACCTTGGTAGGCATCTGAAAGGCACCACAAAAGTTGTTCTACCTGCTTTCTGGGCTGAGATGGGGAACCGCTGAATTTTGGACTCGGCTGGTGACAAAATGTTCCAAACACACCCCCTGCACAACTCCACCGGGGAAGGTGCCAGACAGGAGTTCTCTTAGTAGTTTTTACATTGCTCCGGTAGGCAGCTGAAAGGCACAAGAAAAGTTGTTGTACCTGCTTTCTGGGCTGAGATGGGGAATCGCTGAATTTTGGACTCGGCCGGTGACAAAATGTTCCAAAGACACCCCCTGCACAACTCCACCGGGGAAGGTGCCAGACAAGCGTTCTCTTGATAGTTTTCACACTACCTTGGTAGGAATCTAAAAGACACCACAAAAGTTGTTCTACCTGCTTTCTGGGCTGAGATGGGGAACAGCTGAATTTTGGACTCGGCCGGTGACAAAATGTACCAAACACACCCCATGCACAACTCCACCGGGGAAGGTGCCAGACAGGAGTTCTCTTGGTAGTTTTTACACTACCTTGGTAGGCATCTAAAAGACACCACAAAAGTTGTTCTACCTGCTTTCTGGGCTGAGATGGGGAACCGCTGAATTTTGGAGTCGGCCGGTGACAAAATGTTCCAAACACACCCCCTGCACAACTCCACCAGGGAAGGTGCCAGACAGGAGTTCTCTTAGTAGTTTTTACACTACCTTGGTAGGCATCTGAAAGACACCACAAAAGTTGTTCTACCTGCTTTCTGGGCTGAGATGGGGAAACGCTGAATTTTGGAGTCGGCTGGTGACAAAATGTTCCAAACACACCCCCTGCACAACTCCACCGGGGAAGGTGCCAGACAGGAGTTCTCCTGGTAGTTTTTACATTGCTCCGGTAGGCATCTGAAAGACACCACAAAAGTTGTTCTACCTGCTTTCTGGGCTGAGATGGGGAATCGCTGAATTTTGGACTCGGCCGGTGACAAAATGTTCCAAAGACACCCCATGCACAACTCCACCGGGGAAGGTGCCAGACAAGCGTTCCCTTGATAGTTTTTACACTACATTGGTAGGCATCTAAAAGACACCACAAAAGTTGTTCTTCCTGCTTTCTGGGCTGAGATGGGGAACAGCTGAATTTTGGACTCGGCTGGTGACAAAATGTTCCAAACACACCCCATGCACAACTCCACCACGGAAGGTGCCAGGAACGAATTCTGTTGGTAGTTTTTACACTACCTTGGTAGGCAGCTGAAAGGCACCACAAAAGTTGTTCTTCCTGTTTTCTGGGCTGAGATGGGGAATCGCTGAATTTTGGAGTCGGCCGGTGACAAAATGTTCCAAAGACACCCCATGCACAACTCCACCGGGGAAGGTGCCAGACAAGCGTTCTCTTGATAGTTTTTACACTACCTTGGTAGGCATCTAAAAGACACCACAAAAGTTGTTCTACCTGCTTTCTGGGCTGAGATGGGGAAACGCTGAGTTTTGGACTCGGCTGGTGACAAAATGTTCCAAACACACCCCCTGCACAACTCCACCGGGGAAGGTGCCAGACAGGAGTTCTCCTGGTAGTATTTACATTGCTCCGGTAGGCATCTGAAAGACACCACAAAAGTTGTTCTACCTGCTTTCTGGGCTGAGATGGGGAACCGCTGAATTTTGGAGTCGGCTGGTGACAAAATGTTCCAAACACACCCCCTGCACAACTCCACCGGGGAAGGTGCCAGACAGGAGTTCTCTTAATAGTTTTTACACTACCTTCGTCGGCATCTGAAAGACACCACAAAAGTTGTTCTATCTGCTTTCTGGGCTGAGATGGGGAAACGCTGAATTTTGGAGTCGGCTGGTGACAAAATGTTCCAAACACACCCCCTGCACAACTCCACCGGGGAAGGTGCCAGACAGGAGTTCTCCTGGTAGTTTCTACACTACCTTGGTAGGCATCTGAAAGGCACCACAAAAGTTGTTCTACCTGCTTTCTGGGCTGAGATTGGGAACCGCTGAATTTTGGAGTCGGCTGGTGACAAAATGTTCCAAACACACCCCCTGCACAACTCCACCGGGGAAGGTGCCAGGCAGGAGTTCTCTTGGTAGTTTTTACACTACCTTGGTAGGCATCTAAAAGACACCACAAAAGTTGTTCTACCTGCTTTCTGGGCTGAGATGGGGAAACGCTGAATTTTGTTCTCGGCTGGTGACAAAATGTTCCAAACACACCCCCAGGACAACTCCACCGGGGAAGGTGCCAGACAGGAGTTCTCTTAGTAGTTTTTACACTACCTTGGTAGGCAGCTGAAAGGCACAAGAAAAGTTGTTCTACCTGCTTTGTGGGCTGAGATGGGGAACAGCTGAATTTTGGACTCGGCCGGTGACAAAATGTACCAAACACACCCCATGCACAACTCCACCGGGGAAGGTGCCAGACAGGAGTTCTCTTAGTAGTTTCTACACTACCTTGGTAGGCATCTAAAAGACACCACAATAGTTGTTCTACCTGCTTTCTGGGCTGAGATGGGGAACCGCTGAATTTTGGAGTCGGCTGGTGACAAAATGTACCAAACACACCCCCTGCACAACTCCACCGGGGAAGGTGCCAGACAGGAGTTCTCTTAGTAGTTTTTACACTACCTTGGTAGGCATCTGAAAGACACCACAAAAGTTGTTCTACCTGCTTTCTGGGCTGAGATGGGGAATCGCTGAATTTTGGACTCGGCCGGTGACAAAATGTTCCAAAGACACCCCATGCACAACTCCACCGGGGAAGGCGCCAGACAAGCGTTCTCTTGATAGTTTTTACACTACATTGGTAGGCATCTAAAAGACACCACAAAAGTTGTTCTTCCTGCTTTCTGGGCTGAGATGGGGAACAGCTGAATTTTGGACTCGGCTGGTGACAAAATGTTCCAAACACACCCCATGCACAACTCCACCGGGGAAGGTGCCAGACAAGAGTTCTCTTGATAGTTTTTACACTACCTTGGTAGGCATCTAAAAGACACCACAAAAGATGTTCTACCTGCTTTCTGGGCTGAGATGGGGAACCGCTGAATTTTGGACTCGGCTGGTGACAAAATGTTCCAAACACACCCCCTGCACAACTCCACCGGGGAAGGTGCCAGACAAGAGTTCTCTTGATAGTTTTTACACTACCTTGGTAGGCAGCTGAAAGGCACCACAAAAGTTGTTCTTCCTGCTTTCTGGGCTGAGATGGGGAACCGCTGAATTTTGGAGTCGGCTGGTGACAAAATGTTCCAAACACACCCCATGCACAACTCCACCGGGGAAGGTGCCAGACAGGAGTTCTCTTGGTAGTTTTTACACTACCTTGGTAGGCATCTAAAAGACACCACAAAAGTTGTTCTACCTGCTTTCTGGGCTGAGATGGGGAAACGCTGAATTTTGGAGTCGGCTGGTGACAAAATGTTCCAAACACACCCCATGCACAACTCCACCGGGGAAGGTGCCAGACAGGAGTTCTCTTACTAGTTTCTACACTACCTTGGTAGGCAGCTGAAAGGCACCACAAAAGTTGTTCTACCTGCTTTCTGGGCTGAGATGGGGAACCGCTGAATTTTGGAGTCGGCTGGTGACAAAATGTTCCAAACACACCCCCTGCACAACTCCACCGGGGAAGGTGCCAGGCAGGAGTTCTCCTGGTAGTTTTTACATTGCTCCGGTAGGCATCTGAAAGACACCACAAAAGTTGTTCTATCTGCTTTCTGGGCTGAGATGGGGAATCGCTGAATTTTGGACTCGGCCGGTGAAAAAATGTTCCAAACACACCCCATGCACAACTCCACCACGGAAGGTGCCAGGAACGAATTCTGTTGGTAGTTTTTACACTACCTTGGTAGGCAGCTGAAAGGCACCACAAAAGTTGTTCTTCCTGTTTTCTGGGCTGAGATGGGGAATCGCTGAATTTTGGAGTCGGCCGGTGACAAAATGTTCCAAAGACACCCCATGCACAACTCCACCGGGGAAGGTGCCAGACAGGAGTTCTCTTGGTAGTTTTTACACTACCTTGGTAGGCATCTGAAAGACACCACAAAAGTTGTTCTACCTGCTTTCTGGGCTGAGATGGGGAACCGCTGAATTTTGGACTCGGCTGGTGACAAAATGTTCCAAAGACACCCCCTGCACAACTCCACCGGGGAAGGTGCCAGACAGGAGTTCTCCTGGTAGTTTTTACATTGCTCCGGTAGGCATCTGAAAGACACCACAAAAGTTGTTCTACCTGCTTTCTGGGCTGAGATGGGGAACCGCTGAATTTTGGAGTCGGCCGGTGACAAAATGTTCCAAACACACCCCCTGCACAACTCCACCGGGGAAGGTGCCAGACAAGAGTTCTCTTGATAGTTTTTACACTACCTTGGTAGGCATCTAAAAGACACCACAAAAGATGTTCTACCTGCTTTCTGGGCTGAGATGGGGAAACGCTGAATTTTGGAGTCGGCTGGTGACAAAATGTTCCAAACACACCCCCTGCACAACTCCACCGGGGAAGGTGCCAGACAGGAGTTCTCTTGGTAGATTTTACACTGCCTTGGTAGGGAGCTGAAAGGCAGCACAAAAGTTGTTCTACCTGCTTTCTGGGCTGAGATGGGGAATCGCTGAATTTTGGACTCGGCCGGTGACAAAATGTTCCAAACACACCCCCTGCACAACTCCACCGGGGAAGGTGCCAGACAGGAGTTCTCCTGGTAGTTTTTACATTGCTCCGGTAGGCATCTGAAAGACACCACAAAAGTTGTTCTATCTGCTTTCTGGGCTGAGATGGGGAAACGCTGAATTTTGGACTCGGCCGGTGACAAAATGTTCCAAACACACCCCATGCACAACTCCACCGGGGAAGGTGCCAGGCAGGAGTTCTCCTGGTAGTTTTTACACTACCTTGGTAGGCATTTGAAAGGCACCACAAAAGTTGTTCTACCTGCTTTCTGGGCTGAGATGGGGAAACGCTGAATTTTGGACTCGGCTGGTGACAAAATGTTCCAAACACACCCCATGCACAACTCCACCGGGGAAGGTGCCAGACAGGAGTTCTCCTGGTAGTTTTTACATTGCTCCGGTAGGCATCAAAAGGACACCACAAAAGTTGTTCTACCTGCTTTCTGGGCTGAGATGGGGAACCGCTGAATTTTGGAGTCGGCCGGTGACAAAATGTTCAAAACACACCCCATGCACAACTCCACCGGGGAAGGTGCCAGACAGGAGTTCTCTTAGTAGTTTTTACATTGCTCCGGTAGGCAGCTGAAAGGCACAAGAAAAGTTGTTGTACCTGCTTTCTGGGCTGAGATGGGGAATCGCTGAATTTTGGACTCGGCCGGTGACAAAATGTTGTAAAGACACCCCATGCACAACTCCACCGGGGAAGGTGCCAGACAAGCGTTCTCTTGATAGTTTTCACACTACCTTGGTAGGCATCTAAAAGACACCACAAAAGTTGTTCTACCTGCTTTCTGGGCTGAGATGGGGAACCGCTGAATTTTGGACTCGGCTGGTGACAAAATGTTCCAAACACACCCCCTGCACAACTCCACCGGGGAAGGTGCCAGACAGGAGTTCTCTTAGTAGTTTTTACACTACCTTGGTAGGCAGCTGAAAGGCACCACAAAAGTTGTTCTACCTGCTTTCTGGGCTGAGATGGGGAATCGCTGAATTTTGGACTCGGCAGGTGACAAAATGTTCCAAACACACCCCATGCACAACTCCACCGGGGAAGGTGCCAGACAGGAGTTCTCTTGGTAGTTTTTACACTACCTTGGTAGGCATCTAAAAGACACCACAAAAGTTGTTCTACCTGCTTTCTGGGCTGAGATGGGGAACCGCTGAATTTTGGAGTCGGCCGGTGACAAAATGTTCCAAACACACCCCCTGCACAACTCCACCGGGGAAGGTGCCAGACAAGAGTTCTCTTGATAGTTTTTACACTACCTTGGTAGGCATCTAAAAGACACCACAAAAGATGTTCTACCTGCTTTCTGGGCTGAGATGGGGAAACGCTGAATTTTGGAGTCGGCTGGTGACAAAATGTTCCAAACACACCCCCTGCACAACTCCACCGGGGAAGGTGCCAGACAGGAGTTCTCTTGGTAGATTTTACACTGCCTTGGTAGGGAGCTGAAAGGCAGCACAAAAGTTGTTCTACCTGCTTTCTGGGCTGAGATGGGGAATCGCTGAATTTTGGACTCGGCCGGTGACAAAATGTTCCAAACACACCCCCTGCACAACTCCACCGGGGAAGGTGCCAGACAGGAGTTCTCCTGGTAGTTTTTACATTGCTCCGGTAGGCATCTGAAAGACACCACAAAAGTTGTTCTATCTGCTTTCTGGGCTGAGATGGGGAAACGCTGAATTTTGGAGTCGGCCGGTGACAAAATGTTCCAAACACACCCCATGCACAACTCCACCGGGGAAGGTGCCAGGCAGGAGTTCTCCTGGTAGTTTTTACACTACCTTGGTAGGCATTTGAAAGACACCACAAAAGTTGTTCTACCTGCTTTCTGGGCTGAGATGGGGAAACGCTGAATTTTGGACTCGGCTGGTGACAAAATGTTCCAAACACACCCCATGCACAACTCCACCGGGGAAGGTGCCAGACAGGAGTTCTCCTGGTAGTTTTTACATTGCTCCGGTAGGCATCAAAAGGACACCACAAAAGTTGTTCTACCTGCTTTCTGGGCTGAGATGGGGAACCGCTGAATTTTGGAGTCGGCCGGTGACAAAATGTTCAAAACACACCCCATGCACAACTCCACCGGGGAAGGTGCCAGACAGGAGTTCTCTTAGTAGTTTTTACATTGCTCCGGTAGGCAGCTGAAAGGCACAAGAAAAGTTGTTGTACCTGCTTTCTGGGCTGAGATGGGGAATCGCTGAATTTTGGACTCGGCCGGTGACAAAATGTTGTAAAGACACCCCATGCACAACTCCACCGGGGAAGGTGCCAGACAAGCGTTCTCTTGATAGTTTTCACACTACCTTGGTAGGCATCTAAAAGACACCACAAAAGTTGTTCTACCTGCTTTCTGGGCTGAGATGGGGAACCGCTGAATTTTGGACTCGGCTGGTGACAAAATGTTCCAAACACACCCCCTGCACAACTCCACCGGGGAAGGTGCCAGACAGGAGTTCTCTTAGTAGTTTTTACACTACCTTGGTAGGCAGCTGAAAGGCACCACAAAAGTTGTTCTACCTGCTTTCTGGGCTGAGATGGGGAATCGCTGAATTTTGGACTCGGCAGGTGACAAAATGTTCCAAACACACCCCCTGCACAATTCCACCGGGGAAGGTGCCAGGAACGAATTCTGTTGGTAGTTTTTACACTACCTTGGTAGGCAGCTGAAAGGCACCACAAAAGTTGTTCTTCCTGTTTTCTGGGCTGAGATGGGGTAACGCTGAGTTTTGGACTCGGCTGGTGACAAAATGTTCCAAACACACCCCCTGCACAACTCCACCGGGGAAGGTGCCAGACAGGAGTTCTCCTGGTAGTATTTACATTTCTCCGGTAGGCATCTGAAAGACACCACAAAAGTTGTTCTACCTGCTTTCTGGGCTGAGATGGGGAAACGCTGAATTTTGGACTCGGCCGGTGACAAAATGTTCCAAACACACCCCCTGCACAACTCCACCGGGGAAGGTGCCAGGCAGGAGTTCTCTTAGTAGTTTTTACACTACCTTGGTAGGCATCTGAAAGACACCACAAAAGTTGTTCTACCTGCTTTCTGGGCTGAGATGGGGAACAGATGAATTTTGGACTCGGCCGGTGACAAAATGTTCCAAACACACCCCACGCACAACTCCACCGGGGAAGGTGCCAGACAAGCGTTCTCTTGATAGTTTTTACACTACATTGGTAGGCAACTAAAAGACACCACAAAAGTTGTTCTACCTGCTTTCTGGGCTGAGATGGGGAACCGCTGAATTTTGGAGTCGGCCGGTGACAAAATGTTCCAAACACACCCCCTGCACAACTCCACCGGGGAAGGTGCCAGACAGGAGTTCTCCTGGTAGTTTCTACACTACCTTGGTAGGCATCTGAAAGGCACCACAAAAGTTGTTCTACCTGCTTTCTGGGCTGAGATGGGGAACCGCTGAATTTTGGAGTCGGCTGGTGACAAAATGTTCCAAACACACCCCCTGCACAACTCCACCGGGGAAGGTGCCAGACAGGAGTTCTCTTAGTAGTTTTTACATTGCTCCGGTAGGCAGCTGAAAGGCACAAGAAAAGTTGTTGTACCTGCTTTCTGGGCTGAGATGGGGAATCGCTGAATTTTGGACTCGGCCGGTGACAAAATGTTCCAAAGACACCCCCTGCACAACTGCACCGGGGAAGGTGCCAGACAAGCGTTCTCTTGATAGTTTTCACACTACCTTGGTAGGAATCTAAAAGACACCACAAAAGTTGTTCTACCTGCTTTCTGGGCTGAGATGGGGAACAGCTGAATTTTGGACTCGGGCGGTGACAAAATGTACCAAACACACCCCATGCACAACTCCACCGGGGAAGGTGCCAGACAGGAGTTCTCCTGGTAGTTTTTACATTGCTCCGGTAGGCATCTGAAAGACACCACAAAAGTTGTTCTACCTGCTTTCTGGGCTGAGATGGGGAACCGCTGAATTTTGGAGTCGGCCGGTGACAAAATGTTCCGAACACACCCCCTGCACAACTCCACCAGGGAAGGTGCCAGACAGGAGTTCTCTTAGTAGTTTTTACACTACCTTGGTAGGCATCTGAAAGACACCACAAAAGTTGTTCTACCTGCTTTCTGGGCTGAGATGGGGAAACGCTGAATTTTGGAGTCGGCTGGTGACAAAATGTTCCAAACACACCCCCTGCACAACTCCACCGGGGAAGGTGCCAGACAGGAGTTCTCCTGGTAGTTTTTACATTGCTCCGGTAGGCATCTGAAAGACACCACAAAAGTTGTTCTATCTGCTTTCTGGGCTGAGATGGGGAATCGCTGAATTTTGGACTCGGCCGGTGACAAAATGTTCCAAAGACACCCCATGCACAACTCCACCGGGGAAGGTGCCAGACAAGCGTTCCCTTGATAGTTTTTACACTACATTGGTAGGCATCTAAAAGACACCACAAAAGTTGTTCTTCCTGCTTTCTGGGCTGAGATGGGGAACAGCTGAATTTTGGACTCGGCTGGTGACAAAATGTTCCAAACACACCCCATGCACAACTCCACCACGGAAGGTGCCAGGAACGAATTCTGTTGGTAGTTTTTACACTACCTTGGTAGGCAGCTGAAAGGCACCACAAAAGTTGTTCTTCCTGTTTTCTGGGCTGAGATGGGGAATCGCTGAATTTTGGAGTCGGCCGGTGACAAAATGTTCCAAAGACACCCCATGCACAATTCCACCGGGGAAGGTGCCAGACAAGCGTTCTCTTGATAGTTTTTACACTACCTTGGTAGGCATCTAAAAGACACCACAAAAGTTGTTCTACCTGCTTTCTGGGCTGAGATGGGGAAACGCTGAGTTTTGGACTCGGCTGGTGACAAAATGTTCCAAACACACCCCCTGCACAACTCCACCGGGGAAGGTGCCAGACAGGAGTTCTCCTGGTAGTATTTACATTGCTCCAGTAGGCATCTGAAAGACACCACAAAAGTTGTTCTTCCTGCTTTCTGGGCTGAGATGGGGAACCGCTGAATTTTGGAGTCGGCTGGTGACAAAATGTTCCAAACACACCCCCTGCACAACTCCACCGGGGAAGGTGCCAGACAGGAGTTCTCTTAATAGTTTTTACACTACCTTCGTCGGCATCTGAAAGACACCACAAAAGTTGTTCTATCTGCTTTCTGGGCTGAGATGGGGAACCGCTGAATTTTGGAGTCGGCTGGTGACAAAATGTTCCAAACACACCCCCTGCACAACTCCACCGGGGAAGGTGCCAGACAGGAGTTCTCCTGGTAGTTTCTACACTACCTTGGTAGGCACCTGAAAGACACCACAAAAGTTGTTCTACCTGCTTTCTGGGCTGAGATGGGGAACCGCTGAATTTTGGAGTCGGCTGGTGACAAAATGTTCCAAACACACCCCCTGCACAACTCCACCGGGGAAGGTGCCAGGCAGGAGTTCTCTTGGTAGTTTTTACACTACCTTGGTAGGCATCTAAAAGACACCACAAAAGTTGTTCTACCTGCTTTCTGGGCTGAGATGGGGAAACGCTGAATTTTGTTCTCAGCTGGTGACAAAATGTTCCAAACACACCCCCTGCACAACTCCACCGGGGAAGGTGCCAGACAGGAGTTCTCTTAGTAGTTTTTACACTACCTTGGTAGGCAGCTGAAAGGCACAAGAAAAGTTGTTCTACCTGCTTTCTGGGCTGAGATGGGGAACCGCTGAATTTTGGAGTCGGCCGGTGACAAAATGTACCAAACACACCCCATGCACAACTCCACCGGGGAAGGTGCCAGACAGGAGTTCTCTTAGTAGTTTCTACACTACCTTGGTAGGCATCAAAAGGACACCACAAAAGTTGTTCTACCTGCTTTCTGGGCTGAGATGGGGAAACGCTGAATTTTGGACTCGGCTGGTGACAAAATGTTCCAAACACACCCCCTGCACAACTCCACCGGGGAAGGTGCCAGACAAGAGTTCTCTTGATAGTTTTTACACTACCTTGGTAGGCATCTAAAAGACACCACAAAAGATGTTCTACCTGCTTTCTGGGCTGAGATGGGGAACCGCTGAATTTTGGACTCGGCTGGTGACAAAATGTTCCAAACACACCCCCTGCACAACTCCACCGGGGAAGGGGCCAGACAAGAGTTCTCTTGATAGTTTTTACACTACCTTGGTAGGCAGCTGAAAGGCACCACAAAAGTTGTTCTTCCTGCTTTCTGGGCTGAGATGGGGAACCGCTGAATTTTGGAGTCGGCTGGTGACAAAATGTTCCAAACACACCCCATGCACAACTCCACCGGGGAAGGTGCCAGACAGGAGTTCTCTTGGTAGTTTTTACACTACCTTGGTAGGCATCTAAAAGACACCACAAAAGTTGTTCTACCTGCTTTCTGGGCTGAGATGGGGAATCGCTGAATTTTGGACTCGGCTGGTGATAAAATGTTCCAAACACACCCCCTGCACAACTCCACCGGGGAAGGTGCCAGACAGGAGTTCTCCTGGTAGTTTTTACATTGCTCCGGTAGGCATCTGAAAGGCACCACAAAAGTTGTTCTACCTGCTTTCTGGGCTGAGATGGGGAACCGCTGAATTTTGGAGTCGGCTGGTGACAAAATGTTCCAAACACACCCCCTGCACAACTCCACCGGGGAAGGTGCCAGGCAGGAGTTCTCCTGGTAGTTTTTACATTGCTCCGGTAGGCATCTGAAAGACACCACAAAAGTTGTTCTATCTGCTTTCTGGGCTGAGATGGGGAATCGCTGAATTTTGGACTCGGCCGGTGACGAAATGTTCCAAAGACACCCCATGCACAACTCCACCGGGGAAGGTGCCAGACAGGAGTTCTCCTGGTAGTTTTTACACTACCTTGGTAGGCATCTAAAAGACACCACAAAAGTTGTTCTACCTGCTTTCTGGGCTGAGATGGGGAATCGCTGAATTTTGGAGTCGGCTGGTGACGAAATGTTCCAAACACACCCCATGCACAACTCCACCGGGGAAGGTGCCAGGCAGGAGTTCTCCTGGTAGTTTTTACACTACCTTGGTAGGCATGTGAAAGACACCACAAAAGTTGTTCTACCTGCTTTCTGGGCTGAGATGGGGAAACGCTGAATTTTCGAGTCGGCTGGTGAAAAAATGTTCCAAACACACCCCATGCACAACTCCACCGGGGAAGGTGCCAGACAGGAGTTCTCTTGGTAGTTTTTACACTACCTTGGTAGGCATCTAAAAGACACCACAAAAGTTGTTCTACCTGCTTTCTGGGCTGAGATGGGGAAACGCTGAATTTTGGAGTCGGCTGGTGACAAAATGTTCCAAACACACCCCCTGCACAACTCCACCGGGGAAGGTGCCAGACAGGAGTTCTCCTGGTAGTTTTTACATTGCTCCGGTAGGCATCTGAAAGACACCACAAAAGTTGTTCTACCTGCTTTCTGGGCTGAGATGGGGAACCGCTGAATTTTGGAGTCGGCCGGTGACAAAATGTTCCAAACACACCCCATGCACAACTCCACCGGGGAAGGTGCCAGGCAGGAGTTCTCCTGGTAGTTTTTACACTACCTTGGTAGGCATCTAAAAGACACCACAAAAGTTGTTCTACCTGCTTTCTGGGCTGAGATGGGGAACCGCTGAATTTTGGACTCGGCTGGTGACAAAATGTTCCAAACACACCCCATGCACAACTCCACCGGGGAAGGTGCCAGGCAGGAGTTCTCCTGGTAGTTTTTACACTACCTTGGTAGGCATTTGAAAGACACCACAAAAGTTGTTCTACCTGCTTTCTGGGCTGAGATGGGGAAACGCTGAATTTTGGACTCGGCCGGTGACAAAATGTTCCAAAAACACCCCATGCACAACTCCACCGGGGAAGGTGCCAGACAGGAGTTCTCTTGGTAGTTTTTACACTACCTTGGTAGGCATTTGAAAGGCACCACAAAAGTTGTTCTACCTGCTTTCTGGGCTGAGATGGGGAACCGCTGAATTTTGGACTCGGCTGGTGACAAAATGTTCCAAACACACCCCATGCACAACTCCACCGGGGAAGGTGCCAGACAGGAGTTCTCCTGGTAGTTTTTACATTGCTCCGGTAGGCATCTGAAAGACACCACAAAAGTTGTTCTACCTGCTTTCTGGGCTGAGATGGGGAACCGCTGAATTTTGGAGTCGGCCGGTGACAAAATGTTCCAAAAACACCCCATGCACAACTCCACCGGGGAAGGTGCCAGACAGGAGTTCTCTTAGTAGTTTTTACACTACCTTGGTAGGCAGCTGAAAGGCACCACAAAAGTTGTTCTTCCTGCTTTC
This sequence comes from Falco cherrug, assembly GCF_023634085.1. Taxonomy (NCBI): domain Eukaryota; kingdom Metazoa; phylum Chordata; class Aves; order Falconiformes; family Falconidae; genus Falco; species Falco cherrug. Next base: position 658,340 of record NW_026599497.1, on the reverse strand, counting down.
TGGGCTGAGATGGGGAAACGCTGAATTTTGGAGTCGGCCGGTGACAAAAAGTTCCAAACACACCCCCTGCACAACTCCACCGGGGAAGGTGCCAGACAGGAGTTCTCTTAGTAGTTTTTACACTACATTGGTAGGCAGCTGAAAGGCACCACAAAAGTTGTTCTACCTGCTTTCTGGGCTGAGATGGGGAACCGCTGAATTTTGGAGTCGGCCGGTGACAAATTGTTCCAAACACACCCCCTGCACAACTCCACCGGGGAAGGTGCCAGACAGGAGTTCTCTTAATAGTTTTTACACTACCTTGGTAGGGAGCTGAAAGGCACCACAAAAGTTGTTCTTCCTGCTTTCTGGGCTGAGATGGGGAACCGCTGAATTTTGGAGTCGGCTGGTGACAAAATGTTCCAAACACACCCCCTGCACAACTCCACCGGGGAAGGTGTCAGACAGGAGTTCTCTTGGTAGTTTTTACACTACCTTGGTAGGCATCTGAAAGACACCACAAAAGTTGTTCTACCTGCTTTCTGGGCTGAGATGGGGAACCGCTGAATTTTGGAGTCGGCCGGTGACAAAATGTTCCAAAAACACCCCATGCACAACTCCACCGGGGAAGGTGCCAGACAGGAGTTCTCCTGGTAGTTTTTACATTGCTCCGGTAGGCATCTGAAAGACACCACAAAAGTTGTTCTACCTGCTTTCTGGGCTGAGATGGGGAACCGCTGAATTTTGGAGTCGGCCGGTGACAAAATGTTCCAAACACACCCCATGCACAACTCCAACGGGGAAGGTGCCAGGCAGGAGTTCTCCTGGTAGTTTTTACACTACCTTGGTAGGCATCTAAAAGACACCACAAAAGTTGTTCTACCTGCTTTCTGGGCTGAGATGGGGAACCGCTGAATTTTGGACTCGGCTGGTGACAAAATGTTCCAAACACACCCCATGCACAACTCCACCGGGGAAGGTGCCAGGCAGGAGTTCTCCTGGTAGTTTTTACATTGCTCCGGTAGGCATCAAAAGGACACCACAAAAGTTGTTCTACCTGCTTTCTGGGCTGAGATGGGGAAACGCTGAATTTTGGAGTCGGCCGGTGACAAAATGTTCCAAAAACACCCCATGCACAACTCCACCGGGGAAGGTGCCAGACAGGAGTTCTCTTAGTAGTTTTTACACTACCTTGGTAGGCAGCTGAAAGGCACCACAAAAGTTGTTCTTCCTGCTTTCTGGGCTGAGATGGGGAAACGCTGAATTTTGGAGTCGGCCGGTGACAAAAAGTTCCAAACACACCCCCTGCACAACTCCACCGGGGAAGGTGCCAGACAGGAGTTCTCTTAGTAGTTTTTACACTACCTTGGTAGGCAGCTGAAAGGCACCACAAAAGTTGTTCTACCTGCTTTCTGGGCTGAGATGGGGAACCGCTGAATTTTGGAGTCGGCCGGTGACAAATTGTTCCAAACACACCCCCTGCACAAATCCACCGGGGAAGGTGCCAGACAGGAGTTCTCTTAAAATTTTTTACACTACCTTGGTAGGGAGCTGAAAGGCACCACAAAAGTTGTTCTTCCTGCTTTCTGGGCTGAGATGGGGAACCGCTGAATTTTGGAGTCGGCTGGTGACAAAATGTTCCAAACACACCCCATGCACAACTCCACCGGGGAAGGTGCCAGACAGGAGTTCTCTTGGTAGTTTTTACACTACCTTGGTAGGCATCTAAAAGACACCACAAAAGTTGTTCTACCTGCTTTCTGGGCTGAGATGGGGAAACGCTGAATTTTGGAGTCGGCTGGTGACAAAATGTTCCAAACACACCCCCTGCACAACTCCACCGGGGAAGGTGCCAGACAGGAGTTCTCTTAGTAGTTTCTACACTACGTTGGTAGGCAGCTGAAAGGCACCACAAAAGTTGTTCTACCTGCTTTCTGGGCTGAGATGGGGAACCGCTGAATTTTGGAGTCGGCTGGTGACAAAATGTTCCAAACACACCCCCTGCACAACTCCACCAGGGAAGGTGCCAGGCAGGAGTTCTCCTGGTAGTTTTTACATTGCTCCGGTAGGCATCTGAAAGACACCACAAAAGTTGTTCTATCTGCTTTCTGGGCTGAGATGGGGAATCGCTGAATTTTGGACTCGGCCGGTGACAAAATGTTCCAAAGACACCCCATGCACAACTCCACCGGGGAAGGTGCCAGGCAGGAGTTCTCCTGGTAGTTTTTACACTACCTTGGTAGGCATGTGAAAGACACCACAAAAGTTGTTCTACCTGCTTTCTGGGCTGAGATGGGGAACCGCTGAATTTTGGACTCGGCTGGTGACAAAATGTTCCAAAGACACCCCATGCACAACTCCACCGGGGAAGGTGCCAGACAGGAGTTCTCCTGGTAGTTTTTACATTGCTCCGGTAGGCATCTGAAAGACACCACAAAAGTTGTTCTACCTGCTTTCTGGGCTGAGATGGGGAACCGCTGAATTTTGGAGTTGGCCGGTGACAAAATATTCCAAAAACACCCCATGCACAACTCCACCGGGGAAGGTGCCAGACAGGAGTTCTCTTAGTAGTTTTTACACTACCTTGGTAGGCAGCTGAAAGGCACCACAAAAGTTGTTCTTCCTGCTTTCTGGGCTGAGATGGGGAAACGCTGAATTTTGGAGTCGGCCGGTGACAAAAAGTTCCAAACACACCCCCTGCACAACTCCACCGGGGAAGGTGCCAGACAGGAGTTCTCTTAGTAGTTTTTACACTACCTTGGTAGGCAGCTGAAAGGCACCACAAAAGTTGTTCTACCTGCTTTCTGGGCTGAGATGGGGAACCGCTGAATTTTGGAGTCGGCCGGTGACAAATTGTTCCAAACACACCCCCTGCACAACTCCACCGGGGAAGGTGCCAGACAGGAGTTCTCTTAGTAGGTTTTACACTACCTTGGTAGGGAGCTGAAAGGCACCACAATAGTTGTTCTTCCTGCTTTCTGGGCTGAGATGGGGAACCGCTGAATTTTGGAGTCGGCTGGTGACAAAATGTTCCAAACACACCCCATGCACAACTCCACCGGGGAAGGTGCCAGACAGGAGTTCTCTTGGTAGTTTTTACACTACCTTGGTAGGCATCTAAAAGACACCACAAAAGTTGTTCTACCTGCTTTCTGGGCTGAGATGGGGAAACGCTGAATTTTGGAGTCGGCTGGTGACAAAATGTTCCAAACACACCCCCTGCACAACTCCACCGGGGAAGGTGCCAGACAGGAGTTCTCTTAGTAGTTTCTACACTACCTTGGTAGGCAGCTGAAAGGCACCACAAAAGTTGTTCTACCTGCTTTCTGGGCTGAGATGGGGAACCGCTGAATTTTGGAGTCGGCTGGTGACAAAATGTTCCAAACACACCCCATGCACAACTCCACCGGGGAAGGTGCCAGACAGGAGTTCTCCTGGTAGTTTTTACATTGCTCCGGTAGGCATCTGAAAGGCAGCACAAAAGTTGTTCTACCTGCTTTCTGGGCTGAGATGGGGAATCGCTGAATTTTGGACTCGGCCGGTGACAAAATGTTCCAAAGACACCCCATGCACAACTCCACCGGGGAAGGTGCCAGACAGGAGTTCTCCTGGTAGTTTTTACACTACCTTGGTAGGCATCTAAAAGACACCACAAAAGTTGTTCTACCTGCTTTCTGGGCTGAGATGGGGAATCGCTGAATTTTGGAGTCGGCTGGTGACGAAATGTTCCAAACACACCCCCTGCACAACTCCACCGGGGAAGGTGCCAGACAGGAGTTCTCTTAGTAGTTTCTACACTACCTTGGTAGGCAGCTGAAAGGCACCACAAAAGTTGTTCTACCTGCTTTCTGTGCTGAGATGGGGAACCGCTGAATTTTGGAGTCGGCTGGTGACAAAATGTTCCAAACACACCCCCTGCACAACTCCACCGGGGAAGGTGCCAGACAGGAGTTCTCCTGGTAGTTTTTACATTGCTCCGGTAGGCATCTAAAAGACACCACAAAAGTTTTTCTATCTGCTTTCTGGGCTGAGATGGGGAACCGCTGAATTTTGGACTCGGCCGGTGACAAAATGTTCCAAACACACCCCCTGCACAACTCCACCGGGGAAGGTGCCAGACAGGAGTTCTCCTGGTAGTTTTTACATTGCTCCGGTAGGCATCTGAAAGACACCACAAAAGTTGTTCTACCTGCTTTCTGGGCTGAGATGGGGAACCGCTGAATTTTGGAGTCGGCCGGTGACAAAATGTTCCAAACACACCCCCTGCACAACTCCACCGGGGAAGGTGCCAGACAGGAGTTCTCCTGGTAGTTTTTACATTGCTCCGGTAGGCATCTGAAAGACACCACAAAAGTTGTTCTACCTGCTTTCTGGGCTGAGATGGGGAACCGCTGAATTTTGGACTCGGCCGGTGACAAAATGTTCCAAACACACCCCATGCACAACTCCACCGGGGAAGGTGCCAGACAGGAGTTCTCTTAGTAGTTTTTACACTACCTTGGTAGGCAGCTGAAAGGCACCACAAAAGTTGTTCTTCCTGCTTTCTGGGCTGAGATGGGGAAACGCTGAATTTTGGAGTCGGCCGGTGACAAAATGTTCCAAACACACCCCCTGCACAACTCCACCGGGGAAGGTGCCAGACAGGAGTTCTCTTAGTAGTTTTTACACTACCTTGGTAGGCAGCTGAAAGGCACCAGAAAAGTTGTTCTTCCTGCTTTCTGGGCTGAGATGGGGAACAGCTGAATTTTGGAGTCGGCTGGTGACAAAATGTTCCAAACACACCCCCTGCACAACTCCACCGGGGAAGGTGCCAGACAGGAGTTCTCCTGGTAGTTTTTACATTGCTCCGGTAGGCATCTGAAAGACACCACAAAAGTTGTTCTATCTGCTTTCTGGGCTGAGATGGGGAATCGCTGAATTTTGGACTCGGCCGGTGACAAAATGTTCCAAAGACACCCCCTGCACAACTCCACCGGGGAAGGTGCCAGACAGGAGTTCTCTTAGTAGTTTTTACACTACCTTGGTAGGGAGCTGAAAGGCACCACAAAAGTTGTTCTTCCTGCTTTCTGGGCTGAGATGGGGAACCGCTGAATTTTGGAGTCGGCTGGTGACAAAATGTTCCAAACACACCCCCTGCACAACTCCACCGGGGAAGGTGCCAGACAGGAGTTCTCTTAGTAGTTTTTACACTACCTTGGTAGGGAGCTGAAAGGCAGCACAAAAGTTGTTCTACCTGCTTTCTGGGCTGAGATGGGGAACCGCTGAATTTTGGACTCGGCTGGTGACAAAATGTTCCAAACACACCCCCTGCACAACTCCACCGGGGAAGGTGCCAGACAGGAGTTCTCCTGGTAGTTTTTACATTGCTCCGGTAGGCATCTGAAAGACACCACAAAAGTTGTTCTACCTGCTTTCTGGGCTGAGATGGGGAACCGCTGAATTTTGGACTCGGCTGGTGACAAAATGTTCCAAACACACCCCATGCACAACTCCACCGGGGAAGGTGCCAGACAAGAGTTCTCCTGGTAGTTTTTACATTGCTCCGGTAGGCATCTGAAAGGCAGCACAAAAGTTGTTCTACCTGCTTTCTGGGCTGAGATGGGGAACCGCTGAATTTTGGAGTCGGCCGGTGACAAATTGTTCTAAACACACCCCCTGCACAACTCCACCGGGGAAGGTGCCAGACAGGAGTTCTCTTAGTAGTTTTTACACTACCTTGGTAGGGAGCTGAAAGGCACCACAAAAGTTGTTCTTCCTGCTTTCTGGGCTGAGATGGGGAACCGCTGAATTTTGGAGTCGGCTGGTGACAAAATGTTCCAAACACACCCCATGCACAACTCCACCGGGGAAGGTGCCAGACAGGAGTTCTCTTAGTAGTTTTTACACTACCTTGGTAGGCATCTAAAAGACACCACAAAAGTTGTTCTACCTGCTTTCTGGGCTGAGATGGGGAAACGCTGAATCTTGGAGTCGGCTGGTGACAAAATGTTCCAAACACACCCCCTGCACAACTCCACCGGGGAAGGTGCCAGACAGGAGTTCTCTTGGTAGTTTTTACACTACCTTGGTAGGCAGCTGAAAGGCACCACAAAAGTTGTTCTACCTGCTTTCTGGGCTGAGATGGGGAACCGCTGAATTTTGGAGTCGGCTGGTGACAAAATGTTCCAAACACACTCCCTGCACAACTCCACCGGGGAAGGTGCCAGACAGGAGTTCTCCTGGTAGTTTTTACATTGCTCCGGTAGGCATCTGAAAGACACCACAAAAGTTGTTCTATCTGCTTTCTGGGCTGAGATGGGGAATCGCTGAATTTTGGACTCGGCCGGTGACAAAATGTTCCAAAGACACCCCATGCACAACTCCACCGGGGAAGGTGCCAGACAGGAGTTCTCTTAGTAGTTTTTACACTACCTTGGTAGGGAGCTGAAAGGCACCACAAAAGTTGTTCTTCCTGCTTTCTGGGCGGAGATGGGGAACCGCTGAATTTTGGACTCGGCTGGTGACAAAATGTTCCAAACACACCCCATGCACAACTCCACCGGGGAAGGTGCCAGACAGGAGTTCTCTTAGTAGTTTTTACACTACCTTGGTAGGCATCTAAAAGACACCACAAAAGTTGTTCTACCTGCTTTCTGGGCTGAGATGGGGAAACGCTGAATCTTGGAGTCGGCTGGTGACAAAATGTTCCAAACACACCCCCTGCACAACTCCACCGGGGAAGGTGCCAGACAGGAGTTCTCTTAGTAGTTTCTACACTACCTTGGTAGGCATTTGAAAGGCACCACAAAAGTTGTTCTACCTGCTTTCTGGGCTGAGATGGGGAACCGCTGAATTTTGGACTCGGCTGGTGACAAAATGTTCCAAACACACCCCCTGCACAACTCCACCGGGGAAGGTGCCAGACAGGAGTTCTCCTGGTAGTTTTTACATTGCTCCGGTAGGCATCTGAAAGACACCACAAAAGTTGTTCTATCTGCTTTCTGGGCTGAGATGGGGAATCGCTGAATTTTGGACTCGGCCGGTGACAAAATGTTCCAAAGACACCCCATGCACAACTCCACCGGGGAAGGTGCCAGACAAGCGTTCTCTTGATAGTTTTTACACTACCTTGGTAGGCATCTAAAAGACACCACAAAAGTTGTTCTACCTGCTTTCTGGGCTGAGATGGGGAAACGCTGAATTTTGGAGTCGGCTGGTGACAAAATGTTCCAAACACACCCCCTGCACAACTCCACCGGGGAAGGTGCCAGACAGGAGTTCTCTTAGTAGTTTCTACACTACCTTGGTAGGCAGCTGAAAGGCACCACAAAAGTTGTTCTACCTGCTTTCTGGGCTGAGATGGGGAAACGCTGAATTTTGGACTCGGCTGGTGACAAAATGTTCCAAACACACCCCCTGCACAACTCCACCGGGGAAGGTGCCAGGCAGGAGTTCTCTTGGTAGTTTTTACACTACCTTGGTAGGCATCTGAAAGGCACCACAAAAGTTGTTCTACCTGCTTTCTGGGCTGAGATGGGGAACCGCTGAATTTTGGAGTCGGCCGGTGACAAATGTTCCAAACACACCCCCTGCACAACTCCACCGGGGAAGGTGCCAGACAGGAGTTCTCCTGGTAGTTTTTACATTACCTTGGTAGGCATCTGAAAGGCACCACAAAAGTTGTTCTATCTGCTTTCTGGGCTGAGATGGGGAAACGCTGAATTTTGGAGTCGGCCGGTGACAAAATGTTCCAAACACACCCCATGCACAACTCCACCGGGGAAGGTGCCAGACAGGAATTCTCTTGGTAGTTTTTACACTACCTTGGTAGGCATCTAAAAGACACCACAAAAGTTGTTCTACCTGCTTTCTGGGCTGAGATGGGGAACCGCTGAATTTTGGAGTCGGCTGGTGACAAAATGTTCCAAACACACCCCCTGCACAACTCCACCGGGGAAGGTGCCAGACAGGAGTTCTCTTAGTAGTTTCTACACTACCTTGGTAGGCATCTAAAAGACACAACAAAAGTTGTTCTATCTGATTTCTGGGCTGAGATGGGGAAACGCTGAATTTTGGAGTCGGCTGGTGACAAAATGTTCCAAACACACCCCCTGCACAACTCCACCGGGGAAGGTGCCAGACAGGAGTTCTCCTGGTAGTTTTTACATTGCTCCGGTAGGCATCTGAAAGACACCACAAAAGTTGTTCTACCTGCTTTCTGGGCTGAGATGGGGAACCGCTGAATTTTGGAGTCGGCCGGTGACAAAATGTTCCAAACACACCCCATGCACAACTCCACCGGGGAAGGTGCCAGGCAGGAGTTCTCCTGGTAGTTTTTACACTACCTTGGTAGGCATCTAAAAGACACCACAAAAGTTGTTCTACCTGCTTTCTGGGCTGAGATGGGGAACCGCTGAATTTTGGACTCGGCTGGTGACAAAATGTTCCAAACACACCCCCTGCACAACTCCACCGGGGAAGGTGCCAGACAGGAGTTCTCCTGGTAGTTTTTACATTGCTCCGGTAGGCATCAAAAGGACACCACAAAAGTTGTTCTACCTGCTTTCTGGGCTGAGATGGGGAAACGCTGAATTTTGGAGTCGGCCGGTGACAAAATGTTCCAAAAACACCCCCTGCACAACTCCACCGGGGAAGGTGCCAGACAGGAGTTCTCTTGGTAGTTTTTACACTACCTTGGTAGGCATTTGAAAGGCACCACAAAAGTTGTTCTACCTGCTTTCTGGGCTGAGATGGGGAACCGCTGAATTTTGGAGTCGGCTGGTGACAAAATGTTCCAAAGACACCCCATGCACAACTCCACCGGGGAAGGTGCCAGACAGGAGTTCTCCTGGTAGTTTTTACATTGCTCCGGTAGGCATCTGAAAGACACCACAAAAGTTGTTCTACCTGCTTTCTGGGCTGAGATGGGGAAACGCTGAATTTTGGAGTTGGCTGGTGACAAAATGTTCCAAAAACACCCCCTGCACAACTCCACCGGGGAAGGTGCCAGACAGGAGTTCTCTTAGTAGTTTTTACACTACCTTGGTAGGCAGCTGAAAGGCACCACAAAAGTTGTTCTTCCTGCTTTCTGGGCTGAGATGGGGAAACGCTGAATTTTGGACTCGGCCGGTGACAAAATGTTCCAAACACACCCCCTGCACAACTCCACCGGGGAAGGTGCCAGACAGGAGTTCTCTTAGTAGTTTTTACACTACCTTGGTAGGGAGCTGAAAGGCAGCACAAAAGTTGTTCTACCTGCTTTCTGGGCTGAGATGGGGAACAGCTGAATTTTGGAGTCGGCTGGTGACAAAATGTTCCAAACACACCCCCTGCACAACTCCACCGGGGAAGGTGCCAGGCAGGAGTTCTCCTGGTAGTTTTTACATTGCTCCGGTAGGCATCAAAAGGACACCACAAAAGTTGTTCTACCTGCTTTCTGGGCTGAGATGGGGAAACGCTGAATTTTGGACTCGGCCGGTGACAAAATGTTCCAAAAACACCCCATGCACAACTCCACCGGGGAAGGTGCCAGACAGGAGTTCTCTTGGTAGTTTTTACACTACCTTGGTAGGCATTTGAAAGGCACCACAAAAGTTGTTCTACCTGCTTTCTGGGCTGAGATGGGGAACCGCTGAATTTTGGACTCGGCTGGTGACAAAATGTTCCAAAGACACCCCATGCACAACTCCACCGGGGAAGGTGCCAGACAGGAGTTCTCCTGGTAGTTTTTACATTGCTCCGGTAGGCATCTGAAAGACACCACAAAAGTTGTTCTACCTGCTTTCTGGGCTGAGATGGGGAACCGCTGAATTTTGGAGTTGGCCGGTGACAAAATGTTCCAAAAACACCCCATGCACAACTCCACCGGGGAAGGTGCCAGACAGGAGTTCTCTTAGTAGTTTTTACACTACCTTGGTAGGCAGCTGAAAGGCACCACAAAAGTTGTTCTTCCTGCTTTCTGGGCTGAGATGGGGAAACGCTGAATTTTGGAGTCGGCCGGTGACAAAAAGTTCCAAACACACCCCCTGCACAACTCCACCGGGGAAGGTGCCAGACAGGAGTTCTCTTAGTAGTTTTTACACTACATTGGTAGGCAGCTGAAAGGCACCACAAAAGTTGTTCTACCTGCTTTCTGGGCTGAGATGGGGAACCGCTGAATTTTGGAGTCGGCCGGTGACAAATTGTTCCAAACACACCCCCTGCACAACTCCACCGGGGAAGGTGCCAGACAGGAGTTCTCTTAATAGTTTTTACACTACCTTGGTAGGGAGCTGAAAGGCACCACAAAAGTTGTTCTTCCTGCTTTCTGGGCTGAGATGGGGAACCGCTGAATTTTGGAGTCGGCTGGTGACAAAATGTTCAAAACACACCCCCTGCACAACTCCACCGGGGAAGGTGTCAGACAGGAGTTCTCTTGGTAGTTTTTACACTACCTTGGTAGGCATCTGAAAGACACCACAAAAGTTGTTCTACCTGCTTTCTGGGCTGAGATGGGGAAACGCTGAATTTTGGAGTCGGCTGGTGACAAAATGTTCCAAACACACCCCCTGCACAACTCCACCTGGGAAGGTGCCAGACAGGAGTTCTCCTGGTAGTTTTTACATTGCTCCGGTAGGCATCTGAAAGACACCACAAAAGTTGTTCTACCTGCTTTCTGGGCTGAGATGGGGAACCGCTGAATTTTGGAGTCGGCCGGTGACAAAATGTTCCAAACACACCCCATGCACAACTCCACCGGGGAAGGTGCCAGGCAGGAGTTCTCCTGGTAGTTTTTACACTACCTTGGTAGGCATCTAAAAGACACCACAAAAGTTGTTCTACCTGCTTTCTGGGCTGAGATGGGGAACCGCTGAATTTTGGACTCGGCTGGTGACAAAATGTTCCAAACACACCCCATGCACAACTCCACCGGGGAAGGTGCCAGGCAGGAGTTCTCCTGGTAGTTTTTACATTGCTCCGGTAGGCATCAAAAGGACACCACAAAAGTTGTTCTACCTGCTTTCTGGGCTGAGATGGGGAAACGCTGAATTTTGGAGTCGGCCGGTGACAAAATGTTCCAAAAACACCCCATGCACAACTCCACCGGGGAAGGTGCCAGACAGGAGTTCTCTTGGTAGTTTTTACACTACCTTGGTAGGCATTTGAAAGGCACCACAAAAGTTGTTCTACCTGCTTTCTGGGCTGAGATGGGGAACCGCTGAATTTTGGACTCGGCTGGTGACAAAATGTTCCAAAGACACCCCATGCACAACTCCACCGGGGAAGGTGCCAGACAGGAGTTCTCCTGGTAGTTTTTACATTGCTCCGGTAGGCATCTGAAAGACACCACAAAAGTTGTTCTACCTGCTTTCTGGGCTGAGATGGGGAACCGCTGAATTTTGGAGTTGGCCGGTGACAAAATGTTCCAAAAACACCCCATGCACAACTCCACCGGGGAAGGTGCCAGACAGGAGTTCTCTTAGTAGTTTTTACACTACCTTGGTAGGCAGCTGAAAGGCACCACAAAAGTTGTTCTTCCTGCTTTCTGGGCTGAGATGGGGAAACGCTGAATTTTGGAGTCGGCCGGTGACAAAAAGTTCCAAACACACCCCCTGCACAACTCCACCGGGGAAGGTGCCAGACAGGAGTTCTCTTAGTAGTTTTTACACTACCTTGGTAGGCAGCTGAAAGGCACCACAAAAGTTGTTCTACCTGCTTTCTGGGCTGAGATGGGGAACCGCTGAATTTTGGAGTCGGCCGGTGACAAATTGTTCCAAACACACCCCCTGCACAAATCCACCGGGGAAGGTGCCAGACAGGAGTTCTCTTAAAATTTTTTACACTACCTTGGTAGGGAGCTGAAAGGCACCACAAAAGTTGTTCTTCCTGCTTTCTGGGCTGAGATGGGGAACCGCTGAATTTTGGAGTCGGCTGGTGACAAAATGTTCCAAACACACCCCATGCACAACTCCACCGGGGAAGGTGCCAGACAGGAGTTCTCTTGGTAGTTTTTACACTACCTTGGTAGGCATCTAAAAGACACCACAAAAGTTGTTCTACCTGCTTTCTGGGCTGAGATGGGGAAACGCTGAATTTTGGAGTCGGCTGGTGACAAAATGTTCCAAACACACCCCCTGCACAACTCCACCGGGGAAGGTGCCAGACAGGAGTTCTCTTAGTAGTTTCTACACTACGTTGGTAGGCAGCTGAAAGGCACCACAAAAGTTGTTCTACCTGCTTTCTGGGCTGAGATGGGGAACCGCTGAATTTTGGAGTCGGCTGGTGACAAAATGTTCCAAACACACCCCCTGCACAACTCCACCGGGGAAGGTGCCAGGCAGGAGTTCTCCTGGTAGTTTTTACATTGCTCCGGTAGGCATCTGAAAGACACCACAAAAGTTGTTCTATCTGCTTTCTGGGCTGAGATGGGGAATCGCTGAATTTTGGACTCGGCCGGTGACAAAATGTTCCAAAGACACCCCATGCACAACTCCACCGGGGAAGGTGCCAGACAAGCGTTCTCTTGATAGTTTTTACACTACCTTGGTAGGCATCTAAAAGACACCACAAAAGTTGTTCTACCTGCTTTCTGGGCTGAGATGGGGAATCGCTGAATTTTGGAGTCGGCTGGTGACAAAATGTTCCAAACACACCCCCTGCACAACTCCACCGGGGAAGGTGCCAGACAGGAGTTCTCCTGGTAGTTTTTACATTGCTCCGGTAGGCATCTGAAAGACACCACAAAAGTTGTTCTACCTGCTTTCTGGGCTGAGATGGGGAACCGCTGAATTTTGGAGTCGGCCGGTGACAAAATGTTCCAAACACACCCCATGCACAACTCCACCGGGGAAGGTGCCAGGCAGGAGTTCTCCTGGTAGTTTTTACACTACCTTGGTAGGCATTTGAAAGGCACCACAAAAGTTGTTCTACCTGCTTTCTGGGCTGAGATGGGGAACCGCTGAATTTTGGACTCGGCTGGTGACAAAATGTTCCAAAGACACCCCATGCACAACTCCACCGGGGAAGGTGCCAGACAGGAGTTCTCCTGGTAGTTTTTACATTGCTCCGGTAGGCATCTGAAAGACACCACAAAAGTTGTTCTACCTGCTTTCTGGGCTGAGATGGGGAACCGCTGAATTTTGGAGTTGGCCGGTGACAAAATATTCCAAAAACACCCCATGCACAACTCCACCGGGGAAGGTGCCAGACAGGAGTTCTCTTATTAGTTTTTACACTACCTTGGTAGGCAGCTGAAAGGCACCACAAAAGTTGTTCTTCCTGCTTTCTGGGCTGAGATGGGGAAACGCTGAATTTTGGAGTCGGCCGGTGACAAAAAGTTCCAAACACACCCCCTGCACAACTCCACCGGGGAAGGTGCCAGACAGGAGTTCTCTTAGTAGTTTTTACACTACCTTGGTAGGCAGCTGAAAGGCACCACAAAACTTGTTCTACCTGCTTTCTGGGCTGAGATGGGGAACCGCTGAATTTTGGAGTCGGCCGGTGACAAATTGTTCCAAACACACCCCCTGCACAACTCCACCGGGGAAGGTGCCAGACAGGAGTTCTCTTAGTAGGTTTTACACTACCTTGGTAGGGAGCTGAAAGGCACCACAATAGTTGTTCTTCCTGCTTTCTGGGCTGAGATGGGGAACCGCTGAATTTTGGAGTCGGCTGGTGACAAAATGTTCCAAACACACCCCATGCACAACTCCACCGGGGAAGGTGCCAGACAGGAGTTCTCTTGGTAGTTTTTACACTACCTTGGTAGGCATCTAAAAGACACCACAAAAGTTGTTCTACCTGCTTTCTGGGCTGAGATGGGGAAACGCTGAATTTTGGAGTCGGCTGGTGACAAAATGTTCCAAACACACCCCCTGCACAACTCCACCGGGGAAGGTGCCAGACAGGAGTTCTCTTAGTAGTTTCTACACTACCTTGGTAGGCAGCTGAAAGGCACCACAAAAGTTGTTCTACCTGCTTTCTGGGCTGAGATGGGGAAACGCTGAATTTTGGAGTCGGCTGGTGACAAAATGTTCCAAACACACCCCCTGCACAACTCCACCGGGGAAGGTGCCAGACAGGAGTTCTCCTGGTAGTTTTTACATTGCTCCGGTAGGCATCTGAAAGGCAGCACAAAAGTTGTTCTACCTGCTTTCTGGGCTGAGATGGGGAATCGCTGAATTTTGGACTCGGCCGGTGACAAAATGTTCCAAAGACACCCCCTGCACAACTCCACCGGGGAAGGTGACAGACAAGCGTTCTCTTGATAGTTTATACACTACCTTGGTAGGCATCTAAAAGACACCACAAAAGTTGTTCTACCTGCTTTCTGGGCTGAGATGGGGAATCGCTGAATTTTGGAGTCGGCTGGTGACGAAATGTTCCAAACACACCCCCTGCACAACTCCACCGGGGAAGGTGCCAGACAGGAGTTCTCTTAGTAGTTTCTACACTACCTTGGTAGGCAGCTGAAAGGCACCACAAAAGTTGTTCTACCTGCTTTCTGTGCTGAGATGGGGAACCGCTGAATTTTGGAGTCGGCTGGTGACAAAATGTTCCAAACACACCCCCTGCACAACTCCACCGGGGAAGGTGCCAGACAGGAGTTCTCCTGGTAGTTTTTACATTGCTCCGGTAGGCATCTAAAAGACACCACAAAAGTTTTTCTATCTGCTTTCTGGGCTGAGATGGGGAACCGCTGAATTTTGGACTCGGCCGGTGACAAAATGTTCCAAACACACCCCCTGCACAACTCCACCGGGGAAGGTGCCAGACAGGAGTTCTCCTGGTAGTTTTTACATTGCTCCGGTAGGCATCTGAAAGACACCACAAAAGTTGTTCTACCTGCTTTCTGGGCTGAGATGGGGAACCGCTGAATTTTGGACTCGGCCGGTGACAAAATGTTCCAAACACACCCCCTGCACAACTCCACCGGGGAAGGTGCCAGACAGGAGTTCTCCTGGTAGTTTTTACATTGCTCCGGTAGGCATCTGAAAGACACCACAAAAGTTGTTCTACCTGCTTTCTGGGCTGAGATGGGGAACCGCTGAATTTTGGACTCGGCCGGTGACAAAATGTTCCAAACACACCCCATGCACAACTCCACCGGGGAAGGTGCCAGACAGGAGTTCTCTTAGTAGTTTTTACACTACCTTGGTAGGCAGCTGAAAGGCACCACAAAAGTTGTTCTTCCTGCTTTCTGGGCTGAGATGGGGAAACGCTGAATTTTGGAGTCGGCCGGTGACAAAATGTTCCAAACACACCCCCTGCACAACTCCACCGGGGAAGGTGCCAGACAGGAGTTCTCCTGGTAGTTTTTACACTACCTTGGTAGGCAGCTGAAAGGCACCACAAAAGTTGTTCTTCCTGCTTTCTGGGCTGAGATGGGGAACAGCTGAATTTTGGAGTCGGCTGGTGACAAAATGTTCCAAACACACCCCCTGCACAACTCCACCGGGGAAGGTGCCAGACAGGAGTTCTCCTGGTAGTTTTTACATTGCTCCGGTAGGCATCTGAAAGACACCACAAAAGTTGTTCTACCTGCTTTCTGGGCTGAGATGGGGAACCGCTGAATTTTGGACTCGGCTGGTGACAAAATGTTCCAAACACACCCCATGCACAACTCCACCGGGGAAGGTGCCAGACAAGAGTTCTCCTGGTAGTTTTTACATTGCTCCGGTAGGCATCTGAAAGGCAGCACAAAAGTTGTTCTACCTGCTTTCTGGGCTGAGATGGGGAAACGCTGAATTTTGGAGTCGGCCGGTGACAAATTGTTCCAAACACACCCCCTGCACAACTCCACCGGGGAAGGTGCCAGACAGGAGTTCTCCTGGTAGTTTTTACACTACCTTGGTAGGGAGCTGAAAGGCAGCACAAAAGTTGTTCTTCCTGCTTTCTGGGCTGAGATGGGGAACCGCTGAATTTTGGAGTCGGCTGGTGACAAAATGTTCCAAACACACCCCATGCACAACTCCACCGGGGAAGGTGCCAGACAGGAGTTCTCTTAGTAGTTTTTACACTACCTTGGTAGGCATCTAAAAGACACCACAAAAGTTGTTCTACCTGCTTTCTGGGCTGAGATGGGGAAACGCTGAATCTTGGAGTCGGCTGGTGACAAAATGTTCCAAAGACACCCCCTGCACAACTCCACCGGGGAAGGTGCCAGACAGGAGTTCTCTTGGTAGTTTTTACACTACCTTGGTAGGGAGCTGAAAGGCACCACAAAAGTTGTTCTACCTGCTTTCTGGGCTGAGATGGGGAACCGCTGAATTTTGGAGTCGGCTGGTGACAAAATGTTCCAAACACACCCCCTGCACAACTCCACCGGGGAAGGTGCCAGACAGGAGTTCTCCTGGTAGTTTTTACATTGCTCCGGTAGGCATCTGAAAGACACCACAAAAGTTGTTCTATCTGCTTTCTGGGCTGAGATGGGGAATCGCTGAATTTTGGACTCGGCCGGTGACAAAATGTTCCAAAGACACCCCCTGCACAACTCCACCGGGGAAGGTGCCAGACAGGAGTTCTCTTAGTAGTTTTTACACTACCTTGGTAGGGAGCTGAAAGGCACCACAAAAGTTGTTCTTCCTGCTTTCTGGGCTGAGATGGGGAACCGCTGAATTTTGGAGTCGGCTGGTGACAAAATGTTCCAAACACACCCCCTGCACAACTCCACCGGGGAAGGTGCCAGACAGGAGTTCTCTTAGTAGTTTTTACACTACCTTGGTAGGGAGCTGAAAGGCAGCACAAAAGTTGTTCTACCTGCTTTCTGGGCTGAGATGGGGAACCGCTGAATTTTGGACTCGGCTGGTGACAAAATGTTCCAAACACACCCCCTGCACAACTCCACCGGGGAAGGTGCCAGACAGGAGTTCTCCTGGTAGTTTTTACATTGCTCCGGTAGGCATCTGAAAGACACCACAAAAGTTGTTCTACCTGCTTTCTGGGCTGAGATGGGGAACCGCTGAATTTTGGACTCGGCTGGTGACAAAATGTTCCAAACACACCCCATGCACAACTCCACCGGGGAAGGTGCCAGACAAGAGTTCTCCTGGTAGTTTTTACATTGCTCCGGTAGGCATCTGAAAGGCAGCACAAAAGTTGTTCTACCTGCTTTCTGGGCTGAGATGGGGAAACGCTGAATTTTGGAGTCGGCCGGTGACAAATTGTTCCAAACACACCCCATGCACAACTCCACCGGGGAAGGTGCCAGACAGGAGTTCTCTTAGTAGTTTTTACACTACCTTGGTAGGCAGCTGAAAGGCACCACAAAAGTTGTTCTTCCTGCTTTCTGGGCTGAGATGGGGAAACGCTGAATTTTGGAGTCGGCTGGTGACAAAATGTTCCAAACACACCCCATGCACAACTCCACCGGGGAAGGTGCCAGACAGGAGTTCTCTTAGTAGTTTTTACACTACCTTGGTAGGCATCTAAAAGACACCACAAAAGTTGTTCTACCTGCTTTCTGGGCTGAGATGGGGAAACGCTGAATCTTGGAGTCGGCTGGTGACAAAATGTTCCAAAGACACCCCCTGCACAACTCCACCGGGGAAGGTGCCAGACAGGAGTTCTCTTGGTAGTTTTTACACTACCTTGGTAGGCAGCTGAAAGGCACCACAAAAGTTGTTCTACCTGCTTTCTGGGCTGAGATGGGGAACCGCTGAATTTTGGACTCGGCTGGTGACAAAATGTTCCAAACACACCCCCTGCACAACTCCACCGGGGAAGGTGCCAGACAGGAGTTCTCCTGGTAGTTTTTACATTGCTCCGGTAGGCATCTGAAAGACACCACAAAAGTTGTTCTATCTGCTTTCTGGGCTGAGATGGGGAATCGCTGAATTTTGGACTCGGCCGGTGACAAAATGTTCCAAAGACACCCCCTGCACAACTCCACCGGGGAAGGTGCCAGACAGGAGTTCTCTTAGTAGTTTTTACACTACCTTGGTAGGGAGCTGAAAGGCACCACAAAAGTTGTTCTTCCTGCTTTCTGGGCGGAGATGGGGAACCGCTGAATTTTGGACTCGGCCGGTGACAAAATGTTCCAAACACACCCCCTGCACAACTCCACCGGGGAAGGTGCCAGACAGGAGTTCTCCTGGTAGTTTTTACATTGCTCCGGTAGGCATCTAAAAGACACCACAAAAGTTTTTCTATCTGCTTTCTGGGCTGAGATGGGGAACCGCTGAATTTTGGACTCGGCCGGTGACAAAATGTTCCAAACACACCCCCTGCACAACTCCACCGGGGAAGGTGCCAGACAGGAGTTCTCCTGGTAGTTTTTACATTGCTCCGGTAGGCATCTGAAAGACACCACAAAAGTTGTTCTACCTGCTTTCTGGGCTGAGATGGGGAACCGCTGAATTTTGGACTCGGCCGGTGACAAAATGTTCCAAACACACCCCCTGCACAACTCCACCGGGGAAGGTGCCAGACAGGAGTTCTCCTGGTAGTTTTTACATTGCTCCGGTAGGCATCTGAAAGACACCACAAAAGTTGTTCTACCTGCTTTCTGGGCTGAGATGGGGAACCGCTGAATTTTGGACTCGGCCGGTGACAAAATGTTCCAAACACACCCCATGCACAACTCCACCGGGGAAGGTGCCAGACAGGAGTTCTCTTAGTAGTTTTTACACTACCTTGGTAGGCAGCTGAAAGGCACCACAAAAGTTGTTCTTCCTGCTTTCTGGGCTGAGATGGGGAAACGCTGAATTTTGGAGTCGGCCGGTGACAAAATGTTCCAAACACACCCCCTGCACAACTCCACCGGGGAAGGTGCCAGACAGGAGTTCTCCTGGTAGTTTTTACACTACCTTGGTAGGCAGCTGAAAGGCACCACAAAAGTTGTTCTTCCTGCTTTCTGGGCTGAGATGGGGAACAGCTGAATTTTGGAGTCGGCTGGTGACAAAATGTTCCAAACACACCCCCTGCACAACTCCACCGGGGAAGGTGCCAGACAGGAGTTCTCCTGGTAGTTTTTACATTGCTCCGGTAGGCATCTGAAAGACACCACAAAAGTTGTTCTACCTGCTTTCTGGGCTGAGATGGGGAACCGCTGAATTTTGGACTCGGCTGGTGACAAAATGTTCCAAACACACCCCATGCACAACTCCACCGGGGAAGGTGCCAGACAAGAGTTCTCCTGGTAGTTTTTACATTGCTCCGGTAGGCATCTGAAAGGCAGCACAAAAGTTGTTCTACCTGCTTTCTGGGCTGAGATGGGGAAACGCTGAATTTTGGAGTCGGCCGGTGACAAATTGTTCCAAACACACCCCCTGCACAACTCCACCGGGGAAGGTGCCAGACAGGAGTTCTCCTGGTAGTTTTTACACTACCTTGGTAGGGAGCTGAAAGGCAGCACAAAAGTTGTTCTTCCTGCTTTCTGGGCTGAGATGGGGAACCGCTGAATTTTGGAGTCGGCTGGTGACAAAATGTTCCAAACACACCCCATGCACAACTCCACCGGGGAAGGTGCCAGACAGGAGTTCTCTTAGTAGTTTTTACACTACCTTGGTAGGCATCTAAAAGACACCACAAAAGTTGTTCTACCTGCTTTCTGGGCTGAGATGGGGAAACGCTGAATCTTGGAGTCGGCTGGTGACAAAATGTTCCAAAGACACCCCCTGCACAACTCCACCGGGGAAGGTGCCAGACAGGAGTTCTCTTGGTAGTTTTTACACTACCTTGGTAGGGAGCTGAAAGGCACCACAAAAGTTGTTCTACCTGCTTTCTGGGCTGAGATGGGGAACCGCTGAATTTTGGAGTCGGCTGGTGACAAAATGTTCCAAACACACCCCCTGCACAACTCCACCGGGGAAGGTGCCAGACAGGAGTTCTCCTGGTAGTTTTTACATTGCTCCGGTAGGCATCTGAAAGACACCACAAAAGTTGTTCTATCTGCTTTCTGGGCTGAGATGGGGAATCGCTGAATTTTGGACTCGGCCGGTGACAAAATGTTCCAAAGACACCCCCTGCACAACTCCACCGGGGAAGGTGCCAGACAGGAGTTCTCTTAGTAGTTTTTACACTACCTTGGTAGGGAGCTGAAAGGCACCACAAAAGTTGTTCTTCCTGCTTTCTGGGCTGAGATGGGGAACCGCTGAATTTTGGAGTCGGCTGGTGACAAAATGTTCCAAACACACCCCCTGCACAACTCCACCGGGGAAGGTGCCAGACAGGAGTTCTCTTAGTAGTTTTTACACTACCTTGGTAGGGAGCTGAAAGGCAGCACAAAAGTTGTTCTACCTGCTTTCTGGGCTGAGATGGGGAACCGCTGAATTTTGGACTCGGCTGGTGACAAAATGTTCCAAACACACCCCCTGCACAACTCCACCGGGGAAGGTGCCAGACAGGAGTTCTCCTGGTAGTTTTTACATTGCTCCGGTAGGCATCTGAAAGACACCACAAAAGTTGTTCTACCTGCTTTCTGGGCTGAGATGGGGAACCGCTGAATTTTGGACTCGGCTGGTGACAAAATGTTCCAAACACACCCCATGCACAACTCCACCGGGGAAGGTGCCAGACAAGAGTTCTCCTGGTAGTTTTTACATTGCTCCGGTAGGCATCTGAAAGGCAGCACAAAAGTTGTTCTACCTGCTTTCTGGGCTGAGATGGGGAAACGCTGAATTTTGGAGTCGGCCGGTGACAAATTGTTCCAAACACACCCCATGCACAACTCCACCGGGGAAGGTGCCAGACAGGAGTTCTCTTAGTAGTTTTTACACTACCTTGGTAGGCAGCTGAAAGGCACCACAAAAGTTGTTCTTCCTGCTTTCTGGGCTGAGATGGGGAAACGCTGAATTTTGGAGTCGGCTGGTGACAAAATGTTCCAAACACACCCCATGCACAACTCCACCGGGGAAGGTGCCAGACAGGAGTTCTCTTAGTAGTTTTTACACTACCTTGGTAGGCATCTAAAAGACACCACAAAAGTTGTTCTACCTGCTTTCTGGGCTGAGATGGGGAAACGCTGAATCTTGGAGTCGGCTGGTGACAAAATGTTCCAAAGACACCCCCTGCACAACTCCACCGGGGAAGGTGCCAGACAGGAGTTCTCTTGGTAGTTTTTACACTACCTTGGTAGGCAGCTGAAAGGCACCACAAAAGTTGTTCTACCTGCTTTCTGGGCTGAGATGGGGAACCGCTGAATTTTGGACTCGGCTGGTGACAAAATGTTCCAAACACACCCCCTGCACAACTCCACCGGGGAAGGTGCCAGACAGGAGTTCTCCTGGTAGTTTTTACATTGCTCCGGTAGGCATCTGAAAGACACCACAAAAGTTGTTCTATCTGCTTTCTGGGCTGAGATGGGGAATCGCTGAATTTTGGACTCGGCCGGTGACAAAATGTTCCAAAGACACCCCCTGCACAACTCCACCGGGGAAGGTGCCAGACAGGAGTTCTCTTAGTAGTTTTTACACTACCTTGGTAGGGAGCTGAAAGGCACCACAAAAGTTGTTCTTCCTGCTTTCTGGGCGGAGATGGGGAACCGCTGAATTTTGGACTCGGCCGGTGACAAAATGTTCCAAACACACCCCCTGCACAACTCCACCGGGGAAGGTGCCAGACAGGAGTTCTCCTGGTAGTTTTTACATTGCTCCGGTAGGCATCTGAAAGACACCACAAAAGTTGTTCTATCTGCTTTCTGGGCTGAGATGGGGAATCGCTGAATTTTGGACTCGGCCGGTGACAAAATGTTCCAAAGACACCCCATGCACAACTCCACCGGGGAAGGTGCCAGACAAGCGTTCTCTTGATAGTTTTTACACTACCTTGGTAGGCATCTAAAAGACACCACAAAAGTTGTTCTACCTGCTTTCTGGGCTGAGATGGGGAAACGCTGAATTTTGGAGTCGGCTGGTGACAAAATGTTCCAAACACACCCCCTGCACAACTCCACCGGGGAAGGTGCCAGACAGGAGTTCTCTTAGTAGTTTCTACACTACCTTGGTAGGCAGCTGAAAGGCACCACAAAAGTTGTTCTACCTGCTTTCTGGGCTGAGATGGGGAAACGCTGAATTTTGGACTCGGCTGGTGACAAAATGTTCCAAACACACCCCCTGCACAACTCCACCGGGGAAGGTGCCAGGCAGGAGTTCTCTTGGTAGTTTTTACACTACCTTGGTAGGCATCTGAAAGGCACCACAAAAGTTGTTCTACCTGCTTTCTGGGCTGAGATGGGGAAACGCTGAATTTTGGAGTCGGCCGGTGACAAATGTTCCAAACACACCCCCTGCACAACTCCACCGGGGAAGGTGCCAGACAGGAGTTCTCCTGGTAGTTTTTACATTGCTCCGGTAGGCATCTAAAAGACACCACAAAAGTTGTTCTATCTGCTTTCTGGGCTGAGATGGGGAACCGCTGAATTTTGGAGTCGGCCGGTGACAAAATGTTCCAAACACACCCCATGCACAACTCCACCGGGGAAGGTGCCAGACAGGAATTCTCTTGGTAGTTTTTACACTACCTTGGTAGGCATCTAAAAGACACCACAAAAGTTGTTCTACCTGCTTTCTGGGCTGAGATGGGGAACCGCTGAATTTTGGAGTCGGCTGGTGACAAAATGTTCCAAACACACCCCCTGCACAACTCCACCAGGGAAGGTGCCAGACAGGAGTTCTCTTAGTAGTTTCTACACTACCTTGGTAGGCATCTAAAAGACACAACAAAAGTTGTTCTATCTGATTTCTGGGCTGAGATGGGGAAACGCTGAATTTTGGAGTCGGCTGGTGACAAAATGTTCCAAACACACCCCCTGCACAACTCCACCGGGGAAGGTGCCAGACAGGAGTTCTCCTGGTAGTTTTTACATTGCTCCGGTAGGCATCTGAAAGACACCACAAAAGTTGTTCTACCTGCTTTCTGGGCTGAGATGGGGAACCGCTGAATTTTGGACTCGGCCGGTGACAAAATGTTCCAAACACACCCCATGCACAACTCCACCGGGGAAGGTGCCAGGCAGGAGTTCTCCTGGTAGTTTTTACACTACCTTGTTAGGCATCTGAAAGACACCACAAAAGTTGTTCTACCTGCTTTCTGGGCTGAGATGGGGAATCGCTGAATTTTGGACTCGGCTGGTGACAAAATGTTCCAAACACACCCCCTGCACAACTCCACCGGGGAAGGTGCCAGACAGGAGTTCTCCTGGTAGTTTTTACATTGCTCCGGTAGGCATCAAAAGGACACCACAAAAGTTGTTCTACCTGCTTTCTGGGCTGAGATGGGGAAACGCTGAATTTTGGAGTCGGCCGGTGACAAAATGTTCCAAAAACACCCCCTGCACAACTCCACCGGGGAAGGTGCCAGACAGGAGTTCTCTTGGTAGTTTTTACACTACCTTGGTAGGCATTTGAAAGGCACCACAAAAGTTGTTCTACCTGCTTTCTGGGCTGAGATGGGGAACCGCTGAATTTTGGAGTCGGCTGGTGACAAAATGTTCCAAAGACACCCCATGCACAACTCCACCGGGGAAGGTGCCAGACAGGAGTTCTCCTGGTAGTTTTTACATTGCTCCGGTAGGCATCTGAAAGACACCACAAAAGTTGTTCTACCTGCTTTCTGGGCTGAGATGGGGAAACGCTGAATTTTGGAGTTGGCTGGTGACAAAATGTTCCAAAAACACCCCCTGCACAACTCCACCGGGGAAGGTGCCAGACAGGAGTTCTCTTAGTAGTTTTTACACTACCTTGGTAGGCAGCTGAAAGGCACCACAAAAGTTGTTCTTCCTGCTTTCTGGGCTGAGATGGGGAAACGCTGAATTTTGGACTCGGCCGGTGACAAAATGTTCCAAACACACCCCCTGCACAACTCCACCGGGGAAGGTGCCAGACAGGAGTTCTCTTAGTAGTTTTTACACTACCTTGGTAGGGAGCTGAAAGGCAGCACAAAAGTTGTTCTACCTGCTTTCTGGGCTGAGATGGGGAACAGCTGAATTTTGGAGTCGGCTGGTGACAAAATGTTCCAAACACACCCCCTGCACAACTCCACCGGGGAAGGTGCCAGACAGGAGTTCTCTTGGTAGATTTTACACTACCTTGGTAGGGAGCTGAAAGGCAGCACAAAAGTTGTTGTACCTGCTTTCTGGGCTGAGATGGGAAATCGCTGAATTTTGGAGTCGGCCGGTGACAAAATGTTCCAAACACACCCCATGCATAACTCCACCGGGGAAGGTGCCAGACAGGAGTTCTCCTGGTAGTTTTTACATTGCTCCGGTAGGCATCTGAAAGACACCACAAAAGTTGTTCTATCTGCTTTCTGGGCTGAGATGGGGAACCGCTGAATTTTGGAGTCGGCCGGTGACAAAATGTTCCAAACACACCCCATGCACAACTCCACCGGGGAAGGTGCCAGGCAGGAGTTCTCCTGGAAGTTTTTACACTACCTTGGTAGGCATTTGAAAGACACCACAAAAGTTGTTCTACCTGCTTTCTGGGCTGAGATGGGGAATCGCTGAATTTTGGAGTCGGCTGGTGACAAAATGTTCCAAACACACCCCATGCACAACTCCACCGGGGAAGGTGCCAGACAGGAGTTCTCCTGGTAGTTTTTACACTACCTTGGTAGGCATCTGAAAGACACCACAAAAGTTGTTCTACCTGCTTTCTGGGCTGAGATGGGGAAACGCTGAATTTTGGAGTCGGCTGGTGACAAAATGTTCCAAACACACCCCCTGCACAACTCCACCGGGGAAGGTGCCAGACAGGAGTTCTCCTGGTAGTTTTTACATTGCTCCGGTAGGCATCTGAAAGGCAGCACAAAAGTTGTTCTACCTGCTTTCTGGGCTGAGATGGGGAATCGCTGAATTTTGGACTCGGCCGGTGACAAAATGTTCCAAACACACCCCCTGCACAACTCCACCGGGGAAGGTGCCAGACAGGAGTTCTCCTGGTAGTTTTTACACTACCTTGGTAGGCATCTAAAAGACACCACAAAAGTTGTTCTACCTGCTTTCTGGGCGGAGATGGGGAACCGCTGAATTTTGGACTCGGCTGGTGACAAAATGTTCCAAACACACCCCCTGTACAACTCCACCGGGGAAGGTGCCAGACAGGAGTTCTCTTAGTAGTTTTTACACTACCTTGGTAGGCAGCTGAAAGGCACCACAAAAGTTGTTCTACCTGCTTTCTGGGCTGAGATGGGGAACCGCTGAATTTTGGAGTCGGCTGGTGACAAAATGTTCCAAACACACCCCATGCACAACTCCACCGGGGAAGGTGCCAGACAGGAGTTCTCTTAATAGTTTTTACAATACCTTGGTAGGCATCTGAAAGGCACCACAAAAGTTGTTCTACCTGCTTTCTGGGCTGAGATGGGGAAACGCTGAATTTTGGAGTCGGCTGGTGACAAAATGTTCCAAACACACCCCATGCACAACTCCACCGGGGAAGGTGCCAGATAGGAGTTCTCCTGGTAGTTTTTACATTGCTCCGGTAGGCATCTGAAAGGCAGCACAAAAGTTGTTCTACCTGCTTTCTGGGCTGAGATGGGGAATCGCTGAATTTTGGACTCGGCCGGTGACAAAATGTTCCAAACACACCCCCTGCACAACTCCACCGGGGAAGGTGCCAGACAGGAGTTCTCCTGGTAGTTTTTACACTACCTTGGTAGGCATCTGAAAGACACCACAAAAGTTGTTCTTCCTGCTTTCTGGGCTGAGATGGGGAATCGCTGAATTTTGGACTCGGCCGGTGACAAAATGTTCCAAACACACCCCATGCACAACTCCACCGGGGAAGGTGCCAGGCAGGAGTTCTCCTGGTAGTTTTTACATTGCTCCGGTAGGCATCTGAAAGACACCACAAAAGTTGTTCTACCTGCTTTCTGGGCTGAGATGGGGAAACGCTGAATTTTCGAGTCGGCTGGTGAAAAAATGTTCCAAACACACCCCATGCACAACTCCACCGGGGAAGGTGCCAGACAGGAGTTCTCCTGGTAGTTTTTACATTGCTCCGGTAGGCATCTGAAAGACACCACAAAAGTTGTTCTACCTGCTTTCTGGGCTGAGATGGGGAACCGCTGAATTTTGGAGTCGGCCGGTGACAAAATGTTCCAAAAACACCCCATGCACAACTCCACCGGGGAAGGTGCCAGACAGGAGTTCTCTTGGTAGTTTCTACACTACCTTGGTAGGCATTTGAAAGGCACCACAAAAGTTGTTCTACCTGCTTTCTGGGCTGAGATGGGGAACCGCTGAATTTTTAACTCGGCTGGTGACAAAATGTTCCAAACACACCCCATGCACAACTCCACCGGGGAAGGTGCCAGACAGGAGTTCTCCTGGTAGTTTTTACATTGCTCCGGTAGGCATCAAAAGGACACCACAAAAGTTGTTCTACCTGCTTTCTGGGCTGAGATGGGGAACCGCTGAATTTTGGAGTCGGCCGGTGACAAAATGTTCCAAAAACACCCCATGCACAACTCCACCGGGGAAGGTGCCAGACAGGAGTTCTCTTGGTAGTTTCTACACTACCTTGGTAGGCATTTGAAAGGCACCACAAAAGTTGTTCTACCTGCTTTCTGGGCTGAGATGGGGAACCGCTGAATTTTGGAGTCGGCTGGTGACAAAATGTTCCAAACACACCCCCTGCACAACTCCACCGGGGAAGGTGCCAGACAGGAGTTCTCCTGGTAGTTTTTACATTGCTCCGGTAGGCATCTGAAAGACACCACAAAAGTTGTTCTATCTGCTTTCTGGGCTGAGATGGGGAATCGCTGAATTTTGGAGTCGGCCGGTGACAAAATGTTCCAAAAACACCCCATGCACAACTCCACCGGGGAAGGTGCCAGACAGGAGTTCTCTTGGTAGTTTTTACACTACCTTGGTAGGCAGCTGAAAGGCACCACAAAAGTTGTTCTACCTGCTTTCTGGGCTGAGATGGGGAACCGCTGAATTTTGGACTCGGCCGGTGACAAAATGTTCCAAAGACACCCCCTGCACAACTCCACCGGGGAAGGTGCCAGACAGGAGTTCTCCTGGTAGTTTTTACATTGCTCCGGTAGGCATCTGAAAGACACCACAAAAGTTGTTCTACCTGCTTTCTGGGCTGAGAT
Source organism: Falco cherrug (assembly GCF_023634085.1). Classification (NCBI taxonomy): domain Eukaryota; kingdom Metazoa; phylum Chordata; class Aves; order Falconiformes; family Falconidae; genus Falco; species Falco cherrug. The sequence goes on along the minus strand of NW_026599497.1, from coordinate 631,361 downwards.
GGGGAACCGCTGAATTTTGGAGTTGGCTGGTGACAAAATGTTCCAAAAACACCCCCTGCACAACTCCACCGGGGAAGGTGCCAGACAGGAGTTCTCTTAGTAGTTTTTACACTACCTTGGTAGGCAGCTGAAAGGCACCACAAAAGTTGTTCTTCCTGCTTTCTGGGCTGAGATGGGGAAACGCTGAATTTTGGAGTCGGCCGGTGACAAAATGTTCCAAACACACCCCCTGCACAACTCCACCGGGGAAGGTGCCAGACAGGAGTTCTCTTAGTAGTTTTTACACTACCTTGGTAGGGAGCTGAAAGGCAGCACAAAAGTTGTTCTACCTGCTTTCTGGGCTGAGATGGGGAACAGCTGAATTTTGGAGTCGGCTGGTGACAAAATGTTCCAAACACACCCCCTGCACAACTCCACCGGGGAAGGTGCCAGACAGGAGTTCTCTTGGTAGATTTTACACTACCTTGGTAGGGAGCTGAAAGGCAGCACAAAAGTTGTTCTACCTGCTTTCTGGGCTGAGATGGGGAATCGCTGAATTTTGGAGTCGGCCGGTGACAAAATGTTCCAAACACACCCCATGCACAACTCCACCGGGGAAGGTGCCAGACAGGAGTTCTCTTAATAGTTTTTACAATACCTTGGTAGGCATCTGAAAGGCACCACAAAAGTTGTTCTACCTGCTTTCTGGGCTGAGATGGGGAAACGCTGAATTTTGGAGTCGGCTGGTGACAAAATGTTCCAAACACACCCCATGCACAACTCCACCGGGGAAGGTGCCAGACAGGAGTTCTCCTGGTAGTTTTTACATTGCTCCGGTAGGCATCTGAAAGGCAGCACAAAAGTTGTTCTACCTGCTTTCTGGGCTGAGATGGGGAATCGCTGAATTTTGGACTCGGCCGGTGACAAAATGTTCCAAACACACCCCCTGCACAACTCCACCGGGGAAGGTGCCAGACAGGAGTTCTCCTGGTAGTTTTTACACTACCTTGGTAGGCATCTGAAAGACACCACAAAAGTTGTTCTTCCTGCTTTCTGGGCTGAGATGGGGAACCGCTGAATTTTGGAGTCGGCCGGTGACAAAATGTTCCAAACACACCCCATGCACAACTCCACCGGGGAAGGTGCCAGACAGGAGTTCTCCTGGTAGTTTTTACATTGCTCCGGTAGGCATCTGAAAGACACCACAAAAGTTGTTCTACCTGCTTTCTGGGCTGAGATGGGGAAACGCTGAATTTTCGAGTCGGCTGGTGAAAAAATGTTCCAAACACACCCCATGCACAACTCCACCGGGGAAGGTGCCAGACAGGAGTTCTCCTGGTAGTTTTTACATTGCTCCGGTAGGCATCTGAAAGACACCACAAAAGTTGTTCTACCTGCTTTCTGGGCTGAGATGGGGAACCGCTGAATTTTGGAGTCGGCCGGTGACAAAATGTTCCAAAAACACCCCATGCACAACTCCACCGGGGAAGGTGCCAGACAGGAGTTCTCTTGGTAGTTTCTACACTACCTTGGTAGGCATTTGAAAGGCACCACAAAAGTTGTTCTACCTGCTTTCTGGGCTGAGATGGGGAACCGCTGAATTTTTAACTCGGCTGGTGACAAAATGTTCCAAACACACCCCATGCACAACTCCACCGGGGAAGGTGCCAGACAGGAGTTCTCCTGGTAGTTTTTACATTGCTCCGGTAGGCATCAAAAGGACACCACAAAAGTTGTTCTACCTGCTTTCTGGGCTGAGATGGGGAACCGCTGAATTTTGGAGTCGGCCGGTGACAAAATGTTCCAAAAACACCCCATGCACAACTCCACCGGGGAAGGTGCCAGACAGGAGTTCTCTTGGTAGTTTCTACACTACCTTGGTAGGCATTTGAAAGGCACCACAAAAGTTGTTCTACCTGCTTTCTGGGCTGAGATGGGGAACCGCTGAATTTTGGAGTCGGCTGGTGACAAAATGTTCCAAACACACCCCCTGCACAACTCCACCGGGGAAGGTGCCAGACAGGAGTTCTCCTGGTAGTTTTTACATTGCTCCGGTAGGCATCTGAAAGACACCACAAAAGTTGTTCTATCTGCTTTCTGGGCTGAGATGGGGAATCGCTGAATTTTGGAGTCGGCCGGTGACAAAATGTTCCACAGACACCCCATGCACAACTCCACCGGGGAAGGAGCCAGGAACGAATTCTCTTGGTAGTTTTTACACTACCTTGGTAGGCATTTGAAAGGCACCACAAAAGTTGTTCTACCTGCTTTCTGGGCTGAGATGGGGAACCGCTGAATTTTGGACTCGGCCGGTGACAAAATGTTCCAAAGACACCCCCTGCACAACTCCACCGGGGAAGGTGCCAGACAGGAGTTCTCCTGGTAGTTTTTACATTGCTCCGGTAGGCATCTGAAAGACACCACAAAAGTTGTTCTACCTGCTTTCTGGGCTGAGATGGGGAACCGCTGAATTTTGGAGTTGGCTGGTGACAAAATGTTCCAAAAACACCCCCTGCACAACTCCACCGGGGAAGGTGCCAGACAGGAGTTCTCTTAGTAGTTTTTACACTACCTTGGTAGGCAGCTGAAAGGCACCACAAAAGTTGTTCTTCCTGCTTTCTGGGCTGAGATGGGGAAACGCTGAATTTTGGAGTCGGCCGGTGACAAAATGTTCCAAACACACCCCCTGCACAACTCCACCGGGGAAGGTGCCAGACAGGAGTTCTCTTAGTAGTTTTTACACTACCTTGGTAGGGAGCTGAAAGGCAGCACAAAAGTTGTTCTACCTGCTTTCTGGGCTGAGATGGGGAACAGCTGAATTTTGGAGTCGGCTGGTGACAAAATGTTCCAAACACACCCCCTGCACAACTCCACCGGGGAAGGTGCCAGACAGGAGTTCTCTTGGTAGATTTTACACTACCTTGGTAGGGAGCTGAAAGGCAGCACAAAAGTTGTTCTACCTGCTTTCTGGGCTGAGATGGGGAATCGCTGAATTTTGGAGTCGGCCGGTGACAAAATGTTCCAAACACACCCCATGCATAACTCCACCGGGGAAGGTGCCAGACAGGAGTTCTCCTGGTAGTTTTTACATTGCTCCGGTAGGCATCTGAAAGACACCACAAAAGTTGTTCTACCTGCTTTCTGGGCTGAGATGGGGAACCGCTGAATTTTGGAGTCGGCCGGTGACAAAATGTTCCAAACACACCCCATGCACAACTCCACCGGGGAAGGTGCCAGGCAGGAGTTCTCCTGGTAGTTTTTACACTACCTTGGTAGGCATTTGAAAGACACCACAAAAGTTGTTCTACCTGCTTTCTGGGCTGAGATGGGGAAACGCTGAATTTTCGAGTCGGCTGGTGAAAAAATGTTCCAAACACACCCCATGCACAACTCCACCGGGGAAGGTGCCAGACAGGAGTTCTCTTGGTAGTTTCTACACTACCTTGGTAGGCATTTGAAAGGCACCACAAAAGTTGTTCTACCTGCTTTCTGGGCTGAGATGGGGAACCGCTGAATTTTGGACTCGGCTGGTGACAAAATGTTCCAAACACACCCCCTGTACAACTCCACCGGGGAAGGTGCCAGACAGGAGTTCTCTTAGTAGTTTTTACACTACCTTGGTAGGCAGCTGAAAGGCACCACAAAAGTTGTTCTACCTGCTTTCTGGGCTGAGATGGGGAACCGCTGAATTTTGGACTCGGCTGGTGACAAAATGTTCCAAACACACCCCATGCACAACTCCACCGGGGAAGGTGCCAGACAGGAGTTCTCCTGGTAGTTTTTACACTACCTTGGTAGGCATCTGAAAGACACCACAAAAGTTGTTCTACCTGCTTTCTGGGCTGAGATGGGGAAACGCTGAATTTTGGAGTCGGCTGGTGACAAAATGTTCCAAACACACCCCCTGCACAACTCCACCGGGGAAGGTGCCAGACAGGAGTTCTCCTGGTAGTTTTTACATTGCTCCGGTAGGCATCTGAAAGGCAGCACAAAAGTTGTTCTACCTGCTTTCTGGGCTGAGATGGGGAATCGCTGAATTTTGGACTCGGCCGGTGACAAAATGTTCCAAACACACCCCCTGCACAACTCCACCGGGGAAGGTGCCAGACAGGAGTTCTCCTGGTAGTTTTTACACTACCTTGGTAGGCATCTAAAAGACACCACAAAAGTTGTTCTACCTGCTTTCTGGGCGGAGATGGGGAACCGCTGAATTTTGGACTCGGCTGGTGACAAAATGTTCCAAACACACCCCCTGTACAACTCCACCGGGGAAGGTGCCAGACAGGAGTTCTCTTAGTAGTTTTTACACTACCTTGGTAGGCAGCTGAAAGGCAGCACAAAAGTTGTTCTACCTGCTTTCTGGGCTGAGATGGGGAACCGCTGAATTTTGGACTCGGCCGGTGACAAAATGTTCCAAACACACCCCATGCACAACTCCACCGGGGAAGGTGCCAGACAGGAGTTCTCTTGGTAGTTTCTACACTACCTTGGTAGGCAGCTGAAAGGCACCACAAAAGTTGTTCTACCTGCTTTCTGGGCTGAGATGGGGAACCGCTGAATTTTGGACTCGGCTGGTGACAAAATGTTCCAAACACACCCCATGCACAACTCCACCGGGGAAGGTGCCAGGCAGGAGTTCTCCTGGTAGTTTTTACATTGCTCCGGTAGGCATCTGAAAGACACCACAAAAGTTGTTCTACCTGCTTTCTGGGCTGAGATGGGGAACCGCTGAATTTTGGAGTCGGCCGGTGACAAAATGTTCCAAAAACACCCCATGCACAACTCCACCGGGGAAGGTGCCAGACAGGAGTTCTCTTGGTAGTTTCTACACTACCTTGGTAGGCAGCTGAAAGGCACCACAAATTTGTTCTACCTGCTTTCTGGGCTGAGATGGGGAACCGCTGAATTTTGGAGTCGGCTGGTGACAAAATGTTCCAAAAACACCCCATGCACAACTCCACCGGGGAAGGTGCCAGACAGGAGTTCTCTTGGTAGTTTTTACACTACCTTGGTAGGCATCTGAAAGGCACAAGAAAAGTTGTTCTACCTGCTTTCTGGGCTGAGATGGGGAAACGCTGAATTTTGGAGTCGGCTGGTGACAAAATGTTCCAAACACACCCCATGCACAACTCCACCGGGGAAGGTGCCAGACAAGCGTTCTCTTGATAGTTTTTACACTACCTTGGTAGGCATCTAAAAGACACCACAAAAGTTGTTCTACCTGCTTTCTGGGCTGAGATGGGGAACCGCTGAATTTTGGACTCGGCTGGTGACAAAATGTTCCAAACACACCCCATGCACAACTCCACCGGGGAAGGTGCCAGGCAGGAGTTCTCCTGGTAGTTTTTACATTGCTCCGGTAGGCATCTGAAAGACACCACAAAAGTTGTTCTACCTGCTTTCTGGGCTGAGATGGGGAAACGCTGAATTTTGGACTCGGCCGGTGACAAAATGTTCCAAACACACCCCATGCACAACTCCACCGGGGATGGTGCCAGACAGGAGTTCTCTTGGTAGTTTTTACACTACCTTGGTAGGCATCTAAAAGACACCACAAAAGTTGTTCTACCTGCTTTCTGGGCTGAGATGGGGAAACGCTGAATTTTGGAGTCGGCTGGTGACAAAATGTTCCAAACACACCCCATGCACAACTCCACCGGGGAAGGTGCCAGACAGGAGTTCTCTTCGTAGTTTTTACATTGCTCCGGTAGGCATCAAAAGGACACCACAAAAGTTGTTCTACCTGCTTTCTGGGCTGAGATGGGGAACCGCTGAATTTTGGAGTCGGCCGGTGACAAAATGTTCCAAACACACCCCATGCACAACTCCACCGGGGAAGGTGCCAGGCAGGAGTTCTCTTGGTAGTTTCTACACTACCTTGGTAGGCATTTGAAAGGCACCACAAAAGTTGTTCTACCTGCTTTCTGGGCTGAGATGGGGAACCGCTGAATTTTGGAGTCGGCTGGTGACAAAATGTTCCAAAAACACCCCATGCACAACTCCACCGGGGAAGGTGCCAGACAGGAGTTCTCTTGGTAGTTTTTACACTACCTTGGTAGGCATCTGAAAGACACCACAAAAGTTGTTCTACCTGCTTTCTGGGCTGAGATGGGGAAACGCTGAATTTTGGAGTCGGCTGGTGACAAAATGTTCCAAACACACCCCATGCACAACTCCACCGGGGAAGGTGCCAGACAAGCGTTCTCTTGATAGTTTTTACACTACCTTGGTAGGCATCTAAAAGACACCACAAAAGTTGTTCTACCTGCTTTCTGGGCTGAGATGGGGAACCGCTGAATTTTGGACTCGGCCGGTGACAAAATGTTCCAAACACACCCCATGCACAACTCCACCGGGGAAGGTGCCAGACAGGAGTTCTCTTGGTAGTTTTTACACTACCTTGGTAGGCATCTGAAAGGCACAAGAAAAGTTGTTCTACCTGCTTTCTGGGCTGAGATGGGGAAACGCTGAATTTTGGAGTCGGCTGGTGACAAAATGTTCCAAACACACCCCATGCACAACTCCACCGGGGAAGGTGCCAGACAAGCGTTCTCTTGATAGTTTTTACACTACCTTGGTAGGCATCTAAAAGACACCACAAAAGTTGTTCTACCTGCTTTCTGGGCTGAGATGGGGAACCGCTGAATTTTGGACTCGGCTGGTGACAAAATGTTCCAAACACACCCCATGCACAACTCCACCGGGGAAGGTGCCAGGCAGGAGTTCTCCTGGTAGTTTTTACATTGCTCCGGTAGGCATCTGAAAGACACCACAAAAGTTGTTCTACCTGCTTTCTGGGCTGAGATGGGGAAACGCTGAATTTTGGACTCGGCCGGTGACAAAATGTTCCAAACACACCCCATGCACAACTCCACCGGGGATGGTGCCAGACAGGAGTTCTCTTGGTAGTTTTTACACTACCTTGGTAGGCATCTAAAAGACACCACAAAAGTTGTTCTACCTGCTTTCTGGGCTGAGATGGGGAAACGCTGAATTTTGGAGTCGGCTGGTGACAAAATGTTCCAAACACACCCCATGCACAACTCCACCGGGGAAGGTGCCAGACAGGAGTTCTCTTCGTAGTTTTTACATTGCTCCGGTAGGCATCAAAAGGACACCACAAAAGTTGTTCTACCTGCTTTCTGGGCTGAGATGGGGAACCGCTGAATTTTGGAGTCGGCCGGTGACAAAATGTTCCAAACACACCCCATGCACAACTCCACCGGGGAAGGTGCCAGGCAGGAGTTCTCTTGGTAGTTTCTACACTACCTTGGTAGGCATTTGAAAGGCACCACAAAAGTTGTTCTACCTGCTTTCTGGGCTGAGATGGGGAACCGCTGAATTTTGGAGTCGGCTGGTGACAAAATGTTCCAAAAACACCCCATGCACAACTCCACCGGGGAAGGTGCCAGACAGGAGTTCTCTTGGTAGTTTTTACACTACCTTGGTAGGCATCTGAAAGACACCACAAAAGTTGTTCTACCTGCTTTCTGGGCTGAGATGGGGAAACGCTGAATTTTGGAGTCGGCCGGTGACAAAATGTTCCAAACACACCCCATGCACAACTCCACCGGGGAAGGTGCCAGACAAGCGTTCTCTTGATAGTTTTTACACTACCTTGGTAGGCATCTAAAAGACACCACAAAAGTTGTTCTACCTGCTTTCTGGGCTGAGATGGGGAACCGCTGAATTTTGGACTCGGCCGGTGACAAAATGTTCCAAACACACCCCATGCACAACTCCACCGGGGAAGGTGCCAGGCAGGAGTTCTCCTGGTAGTTTTTACATTGCTCCGGTAGGCATCTGAAAGACACCACAAAAGTTGTTCTACCTGCTTTCTGGGCTGAGATGGGGAACCGCTGAATTTTGGAGTCGGCCGGTGACAAAATGTTCCAAAAACACCCCATGCACAACTCCACCGGGGAAGGTGCCAGACAGGAGTTCTCTTGGTAGTTTCTACACTACCTTGGTAGGCAGCTGAAAGGCACCACAAAAGTTGTTCTATCTGCTTTCTGGGCTGAGATGGGGAACCGCTGAATTTTGGAGTCGGCCGGTGACAAAATGTTCCAAACACACCCCATGCACAACTCCACCGGGGAAGGTGCCAGGCAGGAGTTCTCCTGGTAGTTTTTACACTACCTTGGTAGGCATTTGAAAGACACCACAAAAGTTGTTCTACCTGCTTTCTGGGCTGAGATGGGGAAACGCTGAATTTTCGAGTCGGCTGGAGAAAAAATGTTCCAAACACACCCCCTGCACAACTCCACCGGGGAAGGTGCCAGACAGGAGTTCTCTTAGTAGTTTCTACACTACCTTGGTAGGCATTTGAAAGGCACCACAAAAGTTGTTCTACCTGCTTTCTGGGCTGAGATGGGGAACCGCTGAATTTTGGAGTCGGCTGGTGACAAAATGTTCCAAACACACCCCATGCACAACTCCACCGGGGAAGGTGCCAGACAGGAGTTCTCTTGGCAGTTTTTACACTACCTTGGTAGGCATCTGAAAGACACCACAAAAGTTGTTCTACCTGCTTTCTGGGCGGAGATGGGGAATCGCTGAATTTTGGAGTCGGCCGGTGACAAAATGTTCCAAACACACCCCATGCACAACTCCACCGGGGAAGGTGCCAGACAGGAGTTCTCCTGGTAGTTTTTACATTGCTCCGGTAGGCATCTGAAAGACACCACAAAAGTTGTTCTACCTGCTTTCTGGGCTGAGATGGGGAAACGCTGAATTTTGGACTCGGCCGGTGACAAAATGTTCCAAACACACCCCATGCACAACTCCACCGGGGATGGTGCCAGACAGGAGTTCTCTTGGTAGTTTTTACACTACCTTGGTAGGCATCTAAAAGACACCACAAAAGTTGTTCTACCTGCTTTCTGGGCTGAGATGGGGAAACGCTGAATTTTGGACTCGGCTGGTGACAAAATGTTCCAAACACACCCCATGCACAACTCCACCGGGGAAGGTGCCAGACAGGAGTTCTCCTGGTAGTTTTTACATTGCTCCGGTAGGCATCAAAAGGACACCACAAAAGTTGTTCTACCTGCTTTCTGGGCTGAGATGGGGAACCGCTGAATTTTGGAGTCGGCCGGTGACAAAATGTTCCAAACACACCCCATGCACAACTCCACCGGGGAAGGTGCCAGGCAGGAGTTCTCTTGGTAGTTTCTACACTACCTTGGTAGGCATTTGAAAGGCACCACAAAAGTTGTTCTACCTGCTTTCTGGGCTGAGATGGGGAACCGCTGAATTTTGGAGTCGGCTGGTGACAAAATGTTCCAAAAACACCCCATGCACAACTCCACCGGGGAAGGTGCCAGACAGGAGTTCTCTTGGTAGTTTTTACACTACCTTGGTAGGCATCTGAAAGACACCACAAAAGTTGTTCTACCTGCTTTCTGGGCTGAGATGGGGAAACGCTGAATTTTGGAGTCGGCTGGTGACAAAATGTTCCAAACACACCCCATGCACAACTCCACCGGGGAAGGTGCCAGACAAGCGTTCTCTTGATAGTTTTTACACTACCTTGGTAGGCATCTAAAAGACACCACAAAAGTTGTTCTACCTGCTTTCTGGGCTGAGATGGGGAACCGCTGAATTTTGGACTCGGCCGGTGACAAAATGTTCCAAACACACCCCATGCACAACTCCACCGGGGAAGGTGCCAGGCAGGAGTTCTCCTGGTAGTTTTTACATTGCTCCGGTAGGCATCTGAAAGACACCACAAAAGTTGTTCTACCTGCTTTCTGGGCTGAGATGGGGAACCGCTGAATTTTGGAGTCGGCTGGTGACAAAATGTTCCAAAAACACCCCATGCACAACTCCACCGGGGAAGGTGCCAGACAGGAGTTCTCTTGGTAGTTTCTACACTACCTTGGTAGGCAGCTGAAAGGCACCACAAAAGTTGTTCTACCTGCTTTCTGGGCTGAGATGGGGAACCGCTGAATTTTGGAGTCGGCTGGTGACAAAATGTTCCAAAAACACCCCATGCACAACTCCACCGGGGAAGGTGCCAGACAGGAGTTCTCTTGGTAGTTTTTACACTACCTTGGTAGGCATCTGAAAGACACCACAAAAGTTGTTCTACCTGCTTTCTGGGCTGAGATGGGGAAACGCTGAATTTTGGAGTCGGCTGGTGACAAAATGTTCCAAACACACCCCATGCACAACTCCACCGGGGAAGGTGCCAGACAAGCGTTCTCTTGATAGTTTTTACACTACCTTGGTAGGCATCTAAAAGACACCACAAAAGTTGTTCTACCTGCTTTCTGGGCTGAGATGGGGAACCGCTGAATTTTGGAGTCGGCTGGTGAAAAAATGTTCCAAACACACCCCATGCACAACTCCACCGGGGAAGGTGCCAGACAGGAGTTCTCCTGGTAGTTTTTACATTGCTCCGGTAGGCATCAAAAGGACACCACAAAAGTTGTTCTACCTGCTTTCTGGGCTGAGATGGGGAACCGCTGAATTTTGGAGTCGGCCGGTGACAAAATGTTCCAAACACACCCCATGCACAACTCCACCGGGGAAGGTGCCAGGCAGGAGTTCTCTTGGTAGTTTCTACACTACCTTGGTAGGCATTTGAAAGGCACCACAAAAGTTGTTCTACCTGCTTTCTGGGCTGAGATGGGGAACCGCTGAATTTTGGAGTCGGCTGGTGACAAAATGTTCCAAAAACACCCCATGCACAACTCCACCGGGGAAGGTGCCAGACAGGAGTTCTCTTGGTAGTTTTTACACTACCTTGGTAGGCATCTGAAAGACACCACAAAAGTTGTTCTACCTGCTTTCTGGGCTGAGATGGGGAAACGCTGAATATTGGAGTCGGCTGGTGACAAAATGTTCCAAACACACCCCATGCACAACTCCACCGGGGAAGGTGCCAGACAAGCGTTCTCTTGATAGTTTTTACACTACCTTGGTAGGCATCTAAAAGACACCACAAAAGTTGTTCTACCTGCTTTCTGGGCTGAGATGGGGAACCGCTGAATTTTGGACTCGGCCGGTGACAAAATGTTCCAAACACACCCCATGCACAACTCCACCGGGGAAGGTGCCAGGCAGGAGTTCTCCTGGTAGTTTTTACATTGCTCCGGTAGGCATCTGAAAGACACCACAAAAGTTGTTCTACCTGCTTTCTGGGCTGAGATGGGGAACCGCTGAATTTTGGAGTCGGCCGGTGACAAAATGTTCCAAAAACACCCCATGCACAACTCCACCGGGGAAGGTGCCAGACAGGAGTTCTCTTGGTAGTTTCTACACTACCTTGGTAGGCAGCTGAAAGGCACCACAAAAGTTGTTCTACCTGCTTTCTGGGCTGAGATGGGGAACCGCTGAATTTTGGAGTCGGCTGGTGACAAAATGTTCCAAAAACACCCCATGCACAACTCCACCGGGGAAGGTGCCAGACAGGAGTTCTCTTGGTAGTTTTTACACTACCTTGGTAGGCATCTGAAAGGCACAAGAAAAGTTGTTCTACCTGCTTTCTGGGCTGAGATGGGGAAACGCTGAATTTTGGAGTCGGCTGGTGACAAAATGTTCCAAACACACCCCATGCACAACTCCACCGGGGAAGGTGCCAGACAAGCGTTCTCTTGATAGTTTTTACACTACCTTGGTAGGCATCTAAAAGACACCACAAAAGTTGTTCTACCTGCTTTCTGGGCTGAGATGGGGAACCGCTGAATTTTGGACTCGGCTGGTGACAAAATGTTCCAAACACACCCCATGCACAACTCCACCGGGGAAGGTGCCAGGCAGGAGTTCTCCTGGTAGTTTTTACATTGCTCCGGTAGGCATCTGAAAGACACCACAAAAGTTGTTCTACCTGCTTTCTGGGCTGAGATGGGGAACCGCTGAATTTTGGACTCGGCTGGTGACAAAATGTTCCAAACACACCCCATGCACAACTCCACCGGGGAAGGTGCCAGACAGGAGTTCTCTTGATAGTTTTTACACTACCTTGGTAGGCATCTGAAAGACACCACAAAAGTTGTTCTACCTGCTTTCTGGGCTGAGATGGGGAACCGCTGAATTTTGGAGTCGGCTGGTGACAAAATGTTCCAAAAACACCCCATGCACAACTCCACCGGGGAAGGTGCCAGACAGGAGTTCTCTTGGTAGTTTTTACACTACCTTGGTAGGCATCTGAAAGACACCACAAAAGTTGTTCTACCTGCTTTCTGGGCTGAGATGGGGAAACGCTGAATTTTGGAGTCGGCTGGTGACAAAATGTTCCAAACACACCCCATGCACAACTCCACCGGGGAAGGTGCCAGACAAGCGTTCTCTTGATAGTTTTTACACTACCTTGGTAGGCATCTAAAAGACACCACAAAAGTTGTTCTACCTGCTTTCTGGGCTGAGATGGGGAACCGCTGAATTTTGGACTCGGCCGGTGACAAAATGTTCCAAACACACCCCATGCACAACTCCACCGGGGAAGGTGCCAGGCAGGAGTTCTCCTGGTAGTTTTTACATTGCTCCGGTAGGCATCTGAAAGACACCACAAAAGTTGTTCTACCTGCTTTCTGGGCTGAGATGGGGAACCGCTGAATTTTGGAGTCGGCCGGTGACAAAATGTTCCAAAAACACCCCATGCACAACTCCACCGGGGAAGGTGCCAGACAGGAGTTCTCTTGGTAGTTTCTACACTACCTTGGTAGGCAGCTGAAAGGCACCACAAAAGTTGTTCTACCTGCTTTCTGGGCTGAGATGGGGAACCGCTGAATTTTGGAGTCGGCTGGTGACAAAATGTTCCAAAAACACCCCATGCACAACTCCACCGGGGAAGGTGCCAGACAGGAGTTCTCTTGGTAGTTTTTACACTACCTTGGTAGGCATCTGAAAGGCACAAGAAAAGTTGTTCTACCTGCTTTCTGGGCTGAGATGGGGAAACGCTGAATTTTGGAGTCGGCTGGTGACAAAATGTTCCAAACACACCCCATGCACAACTCCACCGGGGAAGGTGCCAGACAAGCGTTCTCTTGATAGTTTTTACACTACCTTGGTAGGCATCTAAAAGACACCACAAAAGTTGTTCTACCTGCTTTCTGGGCTGAGATGGGGAACCGCTGAATTTTGGACTCGGCTGGTGACAAAATGTTCCAAACACACCCCATGCACAACTCCACCGGGGAAGGTGCCAGGCAGGAGTTCTCCTGGTAGTTTTTACATTGCTCCGGTAGGCATCTGAAAGACACCACAAAAGTTGTTCTACCTGCTTTCTGGGCTGAGATGGGGAACCGCTGAATTTTGGACTCGGCTGGTGACAAAATGTTCCAAACACACCCCATGCACAACTCCACCGGGGAAGGTGCCAGACAGGAGTTCTCTTGATAGTTTTTACACTACCTTGGTAGGCATCTAAAAGACACCACAAAAGATGTTCTACCTGCTTTCTGGGCTGAGATGGGGAACCGCTGAATTTTGGACTCGGCTGGTGACAAAATGTTCCAAAGACACCCCCTGCACAACTCCACCGGGGAAGGTGCCAGACAGGAGTTCTCTTGGTAGATTTTACACTACCTTGGTAGGCAGCTGAAAGGCACCACAAAAGTTGTTCTACCTGCTTTCTGGGCTGAGATGGGGAATCGCTGAATTTTGGACTCGGCCGGTGACAAAATGTTCCAAACACACCCCCTGCACAACTCCACCGGGGAAGGTGCCAGACAGGAGTTCTCCTGGTAGTTTTTACATTGCTCCGGTAGGCATCTGAAAGACACCACAAAAGTTGTTCTATCTGCTTTCTGGGCTGAGATGGGGAACCGCTGAATTTTGGAGTCGGCCGGTGACAAAATGTTCCAAACACACCCCATGCACAACTCCACCGGGGAAGGTGCCAGGCAGGAGTTCTCCTGGTAGTTTTTACACTACCTTGGTAGGCATTTGAAAGGCACCACAAAAGTTGTTCTACCTGCTTTCTGGGCTGAGATGGGGAAACGCTGAATTTTGGAGTCGGCTGGTGACAAAATGTTCCAAAAACACCCCATGCACAACTCCACCGGGGAAGGTGCCAGACAGGAGTTCTCTTGGCAGTTTTTACACTACCTTGGTAGGCATCTGAAAGACACCACAAAAGTTGTTCTACCTGCTTTCTGGGCGGAGATGGGGAACCGCTGAATTTTGGAGTCGGCCGGTGACAAAATGTTCCAAACACACCCCATGCACAACTCCACCGGGGAAGGTGCCAGACAGGAGTTCTCCTGGTAGTTTTTACATTGCTCCGGTAGGCATCTGAAAGACACCACAAAAGTTGTTCTACCTGCTTTCTGGGCTGAGATGGGGAAACGCTGAATTTTGGAGTCGGCCGGTGACAAAATGTTCCAAACACACCCCATGCACAACTCCACCGGGGATGGTGCCAGACAGGAGTTCTCTTGGTAGTTTTTACACTACCTTGGTAGGCATCTAAAAGACACCACAAAAGTTGTTCTACCTGCTTTCTGGGCTGAGATGGGGAAACGCTGAATTTTGGAGTCGGCTGGTGACAAAATGTTCCAAACACACCCCATGCACAACTCCACCGGGGAAGGTGCCAGACAGGAGTTCTCCTGGTAGTTTTTACATTGCTCCGTTAGGCATCAAAAGGACACCACAAAAGTTGTTCTACCTGCTTTCTGGGCTGAGATGGGGAACCGCTGAATTTTGGAGTCGGCCGGTGACAAAATGTTCCAAAAACACCCCATGCACAACTCCACCGGGGAAGGTGCCAGACAGGAGTTCTCTTGGTAGTTTCTACACTACCTTGGTAGGCATTTGAAAGGCACCACAAAAGTTGTTCTACCTGCTTTCTGGGCTGAGATGGGGAACCGCTGAATTTTGGAGTCGGCTGGTGACAAAATGTTCCAAACACATCCCCTGCACAACTCCACCGGGGAAGGTGCCAGACAGGAGTTCTCTTAGTAGTTTTTACACTACCTTGGTAGGGAGCTGAAAGGCACCACAAAAGTTGTTCTACCTGCTTTCTGGGCTGAGATGGGGAACCGCTGAATTTTGGAGTCGGCCGGTGACAAAATGTTCCAAAGACAGCCCATGCACAACTCCACCGGGGAAGGTGCCAGACAGGAGTTCTCCTGGTAGTTTTTACATTGCTCCGGTAGGCATCTGAAAGACACCACAAAAGTTGTTCTATCTGCTTTCTGGGCTGAGATGGGGAACCGCTGAATTTTGGAGTCGGCCGGTGACAAAATGTTCCAAACACACCCCCTGCACAACTCCATCGGGGAAGGTGCCAGACAGGAGTTCTCCTGGTAGTTTTTACATTGCTCCGGTAGGCATCTGAAAGACACCACAAAAGTTGTTCTACCTGCTTTCTGGGCTGAGATGGGGAACCGCTGAATTTTGGAGTCGGCTGGTGACAAAATGTTCCAAAAACACCCCATGCAGAACTCCACCGGGGAAGGTGCCAGACAGGAGTTCTCTTGGTAGTTTCTACACTACCTTGGTAGGCATTTGAAAGGCACCACAAAAGTTGTTCTACCTGCTTTCTGGGCTGAGATGGGGAACCGCTGAATTTTGGAGTCGGCTGGTGACAAAATGTTCCAAACACATCCCCTGCACAACTCCACCGGGGAAGGTGCCAGACAGGAGTTCTCCTGGTAGTTTTTACACTACCTTGGTAGGGAGCTGAAAGGCACCACAAAAGTTGTTCTACCTGCTTTCTGGGCTGAGATGGGGAATCGCTGAATTTTGGACTCGGCCGGTGACAAAATGTTCCAAACACACCCCATGCACAACTCCACTAGGGAAGGTGCCAGAAAGGAGTTCTCCTGGTAGTTTTTACATTGCTCCGGTAGGCATCTGAAAGACACCACAAAAGTTGTTCTATCTGCTTTCTGGGCTGAGATGGGGAACCGCTGAATTTTGGAGTCGGCCGGTGACAAAATGTTCCAAACACACCCCCTGCACAACTCCACCGGGGAAGGTGCCAGACAGGAGTTCCTCTGGTAGTTTTTACATTGCTCCGGTAGGCATCTGAAAGACACCACAAAAGTTGTTCTACCTGCTTTCTGGGCTGAGATGGGGAAACGCTGAATTTTGGAGTCGGCTGGTGACAAAATGTTCCAAAAACACCCCATGCAGAACTCCACCGGGGAAGGTGCCAGACAGGAGTTCTCTTGGCAGTTTTTACACTACCTTGGTAGGCATCTGAAAGACACCACAAAAGTTGTTCTACCTGCTTTCTGGGCGGAGATGGGGAATCGCTGAATTTTGGAGTCGGCCGGTGACAAAATGTTCCAAACACACCCCATGCACAACTCCACCGGGGAAAGTGCCAGACAGGAGTTCTCCTGGTAGTTTTTACATTGCTCCGGTAGGCATCTGAAAGACACCACAAAAGTTGTTCTACCTGCTTTCTGGGCTGATATGGGGAAACGCTGAATTTTGGAGTCGGCCGGTGACAAAATGTTCCAAACACACCCCATGCACAACTCCACCGGGGATGGTGCCAGACAGGAGTTCTCTTGGTAGTTTTTACACTACCTTGGTAGGCATCTAAAAGACACCACAAAAGTTGTTCTACCTGCTTTCTGGGCTGAGATGGGGAAACGCTGAATTTTGGAGTCGGCTGGTGACAAAATGTTCCAAACACACCCCCTGCACAACTCCACCGGGGAAGGTGCCAGACAGGAGTTCTCCTGGTAGTTTTTACATTGCTCCGGTAGGCATCAAAAGGACACCACAAAAGTTGTTCTACCTGCTTTCTGGGCTGAGATGGGGAACCGCTGAATTTTGGAGTCGGCCGGTGACAAAATGTTCCAAAAACACCCCATGCACAACTCCACCGGGGAAGGTGCCAGACAGGAGTTCTCTTGGTAGTTTCTACACTACCTTGGTAGGCATTTGAAAGGCACCACAAAAGTTGTTCTACCTGCTTTCTGGGCTGAGATGGGGAACCGCTGAATTTTGGAGTCGGCTGGTGACAAAATGTTCCAAACACATCCCCTGCACAACTCCACCGGGGAAGGTGCCAGACAGGAGTTCTCTTAGTAGTTTTTACACTACCTTGGTAGGGAGCTGAAAGGCACCACAAAAGTTGTTCTACCTGCTTTCTGGGCTGAGATGGGGAATCGCTGAATTTTGGACTCGGCCGGTGACAAAATGTTCCAAACACACCCCCTGCACAACTCCACCGGGGAAGGTGCCAGACAGGAGTTCTCCTGGTAGTTTTTACATTGCTCCGGTAGGCATCTGAAAGACACCACAAAAGTTGTTCTATCTGCTTTCTGGGCTGAGATGGGGAACCGCTGAATTTTGGAGTCGGCCGGTGACAAAATGTTCCAAACACACCCCATGCACAACTCCACCGGGGAAGGTGCCAGGCAGGAGTTCTCCTGGTAGTTTTTACACTACCTTGGTAGGCATTTGAAAGGCACCACAAAAGTTGTTCTACCTGCTTTCTGGGCTGAGATGGGGAAGCGCTGAATTTTCGAGTCGGCTGGTGACAAAATGTTCCAAACACACCCCCTGCACAACTCCACCGGGGAAGGTGCCAGACAGGAGTTCTCTTAGTAGTTTCTACACTACCTTGGTAGGCATTTGAAAGGCACCACAAAAGTTGTTCTACCTGCTTTCTGGGCTGAGATGGGGAAACGCTGAATTTTGGAGTCGGCTGGTGACAAAATGTTCCAAACACACCCCCTGCACAACTCCACCGGGGAAGGTGCCAGACAGGAGTTCTCTTGGTAGTTTTTACACTACCTTGGTAGGCAGCTGAAAGGCACCACAAAAGTTGTTCTACCTGCTTTCTGGGCTGAGATGGGGAACCGCTGAATTTTGGAGTCGGCTGGTGACAAAATGTTCCAAACACACCCCCTGCACAACTCCACCGGGGAAGGTGCCAGACAGGAGTTCTCTTGGCAGTTTTTACACTACCTTGGTAGGCATCTAAAAGACACCACAAAAGTTGTTCTACCTGCTTTCTGGGCGGAGATGGGGAATCGCTGAATTTTGGACTCGGCCGGTGACAAAATGTTCCAAACACACCCCATGCACAACTCCACCGGGGAAGGTGCCAGACAGGAGTTCTCCTGGTAGTTTTTACATTGCTCCGGTAGGCATCTGAAAGACACCACAAAAGTTGTTCTACCTGCTTTCTGGGCTGAGATGGGGAAACGCTGAATTTTGGAGTCGGCTGGTGACAAAATGTTCCAAAGACACCCCATGCACAACTCCACCGGGGAAGGTGCCAGACAAGCGTTCTCTTGATAGTTTTTACACTACCTTGGTAGGCATCTAAAAGACACCACAAAAGTTGTTCTACCTGCTTTCTGGGCTGAGATGGGGAACCGCTGAATTTTGGACTCGGCTGGTGACAAAATGTTCCAAACACACCCCCTGCACAACTCCACCGGGGAAGGTGCCAGACAAGAGTTCTCTTGATAGTTTTTACACTACCTTGGTAGGCATCTAAAAGACACCACAAAAGATGTTCTACCTGCTTTCTGGGCTGAGATGGGGAACCGCTGAATTTTGGACTCGGCTGGTGACAAAATGTTCCAAACACACCCCCTGCACAACTCCACCGGGGAAGGTGCCAGACAGGAGTTCTCTTGGTAGATTTTACACTGCCTTGGCAGGGAGCTGAAAGGCACCACAAAAGTTGTTCTACCTGCTTTCTGGGCTGAGATGGGGAATCGCTGAATTTTGGACTCGGCCGGTGACAAAATGTTCCAAACACACCCCCTGCACAACTCCACCGGGGAAGGTGCCAGACAGGAGTTCTCCTGGTAGTTTTTACATTGCTCCGGTAGGCATCTGAAAGACACCACAAAAGTTGTTCTACCTGCTTTCTGGGCTGAGATGGGGAACCGCTGAATTTTGGAGTCGGCCGGTGACAAAATGTTCCAAACACACCCCATGCACAACTCCACCGGGGAAGGTGCCAGACAAGCGTTCTCTTGATAGTTTTTACACTACCTTGGTAGGCATTTAAAAGACACCACAAAAGTTGTTCTTCCTGCTTTCTGGGCTGAGATGGGGAATCGCTGAATTTTCGAGTCGGCTGGTGAAAAAATGTTCCAAAGACACCCCATGCACAACTCCACCGGGGAAGGTGCCAGACAGGAGTTCTCTTAGTAGTTTTTACACTACCTTGGTAGGCATTTGAAAGGCACCACAAAAGTTGTTCTACCTGCTTTCTGGGCTGAGATGGGGAAACGCTGAATTTTGGAGTCGGCTGGTGACAAAATGTTCCAAACACACCCCATGCACAACTCCACCGGGGAAGGTGCCAGACAGGAGTTCTCTTCGTAGTTTTTACACTACCCCGGTAGGCAGCTGAAAGGCACCACAATAGTTGTTCTTCCTGCTTTCTGGGCTGAGATGGGGAACCGCTGAATTTTGGAGTCGGCTGGTGACAAAATGTTCCAAACACACCCCCTGCACAACTCCACCGGGGAAGGTGCCAGACAGGAGTTCTCTTGGTAGATTTTACACTACCTTGGTAGGGAGCTGAAAGGCACCACAAAAGTTGTTCTACCTGCTTTCTGGGCTGAGATGGGGAACCGCTGAATTTTGGAGTCGGCTGGTGACAAAATGTTCCAAAAACACCCCATGCACAACTCCACCGGGGAAGGTGCCAGACAGGAGTTCTCCTGGTAGTTTTTACACTACCTTGGTAGGCATCTAAAAGACACCACAAAAGTTGTTCTACCTGCTTTCTGGGCTGAGATGGGGAACCGCTGAATTTTGGAGTCGGCCGGTGACAAAATGTTCCAAACACACCCCATGCACAACTCCACCGGGGAAGGTGCCAGACAGGAGTTCTCTTAGTAGTTTTTACACTACCTTGGTAGGCATCTGAAAGACACCACAAAAGTTGTTCTACCTGCTTTCTGGGCTGAGATGGGGAAACGCTGAATTTTGGACTCGGCCGGTGACAAAATGTTCAAAACACACCCCCTGCACAACTCCACCACGGAAGGTGCCAGACAGGAGTTCTCCTGGTAGTTTTTACACTACCTTGGTAGGCATTTGAAAGACACCACAAAAGTTGTTCTACCTGCTTTCTGGGCTGAGATGGGGAACCGCTGAATTTTGGACTCGGCCGGTGACAAAATGTTCCAAACACACCCCATGCACAACTCCACCGGGGAAGGTGCCAGGAACGAATTCTTTTGGTAGTTTTTACACTACCTTGGTAGGCAGCTGAAAGGCACAAGAAAAGTTGTTGTACCTGCTTTGTGGGCTGAGATGGGGAACCGCTGAATTTTGGAGTCGGCCGGTGACAAAATGTTCCAAACACACCCCATGCACAACTCCACCGGGGAAGGTGCCAGACAGGAGTTCTCCTGGTAGTTTTTACACTACCTTGGTAGGCATCTGAAAGACACCACAAAAGTTGTTGTACCTGCTTTCTGGGCTGAGATGGGGAACCGCTGAATTTTGGAGTCGGCCGGTGACAAAATGTTCCAAACACACCCCATGCACAACTCCACCGGGGAAGGTGCCAGACAAGCGTTCTCTTGATAGTTTTTACACTACCTTGGTAGGCATCTAAAAGACACCACAAAAGATGTTCTACCTGCTTTCTGGGCTGAGATGGGGAACCGCTGAATTTTGGAGTCGGCTGGTGACAAAATGTTCCAAACACACCCCATGCACAACTCCACCGGGGAAGGTGCCAGACAGGAGTTCTCCTGGTAGTTTTTACATTGCTCCGGTAGGCATCTGAAAGACACCACAAAAGTTGTTCTACCTGCTTTCTGGGCTGAGATGGGGAAACGCTGAATTTTGGAGTCGGCCGGTGACAAAATGTTCCAAACACACCCCATGCACAACTCCACCGGGGATGGTGCCAGACAGGAGTTCTCTTGGTAGTTTTTACACTACCTTGGTAGGCATCTAAAAGACACCACAAAAGTTGTTCTACCTGCTTTCTGGGCTGAGATGGGGAAACGCTGAATTTTGGAGTCGGCTGGTGACAAAATGTTCCAAACACACCCCATGCACAACTCCACCGGGGAAGGTGCCAGACAGGAGTTCTCCTGGTAGTTTTTACATTGCTCCGTTAGGCATCAAAAGGACACCACAAAAGTTGTTCTACCTGCTTTCTGGGCTGAGATGGGGAACCGCTGAATTTTGGAGTCGGCCGGTGACAAAATGTTCCAAAAACACCCCATGCACAACTCCACCGGGGAAGGTGCCAGACAGGAGTTCTCTTGGTAGTTTCTACACTACCTTGGTAGGCATTTGAAAGGCACCACAAAAGTTGTTCTACCTGCTTTCTGGGCTGAGATGGGGAACCGCTGAATTTTGGAGTCGGCTGGTGACAAAATGTTCCAAACACATCCCCTGCACAACTCCACCGGGGAAGGTGCCAGACAGGAGTTCTCTTAGTAGTTTTTACACTACCTTGGTAGGGAGCTGAAAGGCACCACAAAAGTTGTTCTACCTGCTTTCTGGGCTGAGATGGGGAACCGCTGAATTTTGGAGTCGGCCGGTGACAAAATGTTCCAAAGACAGCCCATGCACAACTCCACCGGGGAAGGTGCCAGACAGGAGTTCTCCTGGTAGTTTTTACATTGCTCCGGTAGGCATCTGAAAGACACCACAAAAGTTGTTCTATCTGCTTTCTGGGCTGAGATGGGGAACCGCTGAATTTTGGAGTCGGCCGGTGACAAAATGTTCCAAACACACCCCCTGCACAACTCCATCGGGGAAGGTGCCAGACAGGAGTTCTCCTGGTAGTTTTTACATTGCTCCGGTAGGCATCTGAAAGACACCACAAAAGTTGTTCTACCTGCTTTCTGGGCTGAGATGGGGAACCGCTGAATTTTGGAGTCGGCTGGTGACAAAATGTTCCAAAAACACCCCATGCAGAACTCCACCGGGGAAGGTGCCAGACAGGAGTTCTCTTGGTAGTTTCTACACTACCTTGGTAGGCATTTGAAAGGCACCACAAAAGTTGTTCTACCTGCTTTCTGGGCTGAGATGGGGAACCGCTGAATTTTGGAGTCGGCTGGTGACAAAATGTTCCAAACACATCCCCTGCACAACTCCACCGGGGAAGGTGCCAGACAGGAGTTCTCCTGGTAGTTTTTACACTACCTTGGTAGGGAGCTGAAAGGCACCACAAAAGTTGTTCTACCTGCTTTCTGGGCTGAGATGGGGAATCGCTGAATTTTGGACTCGGCCGGTGACAAAATGTTCCAAACACACCCCATGCACAACTCCACTAGGGAAGGTGCCAGAAAGGAGTTCTCCTGGTAGTTTTTACATTGCTCCGGTAGGCATCTGAAAGACACCACAAAAGTTGTTCTATCTGCTTTCTGGGCTGAGATGGGGAACCGCTGAATTTTGGAGTCGGCCGGTGACAAAATGTTCCAAACACACCCCCTGCACAACTCCACCGGGGAAGGTGCCAGACAGGAGTTCCTCTGGTAGTTTTTACATTGCTCCGGTAGGCATCTGAAAGACACCACAAAAGTTGTTCTACCTGCTTTCTGGGCTGAGATGGGGAAACGCTGAATTTTGGAGTCGGCTGGTGACAAAATGTTCCAAAAACACCCCATGCAGAACTCCACCGGGGAAGGTGCCAGACAGGAGTTCTCTTGGCAGTTTTTACACTACCTTGGTAGGCATCTGAAAGACACCACAAAAGTTGTTCTACCTGCTTTCTGGGCGGAGATGGGGAATCGCTGAATTTTGGAGTCGGCCGGTGACAAAATGTTCCAAACACACCCCATGCACAACTCCACCGGGGAAAGTGCCAGACAGGAGTTCTCCTGGTAGTTTTTACATTGCTCCGGTAGGCATCTGAAAGACACCACAAAAGTTGTTCTACCTGCTTTCTGGGCTGATATGGGGAAACGCTGAATTTTGGAGTCGGCCGGTGACAAAATGTTCCAAACACACCCCATGCACAACTCCACCGGGGATGGTGCCAGACAGGAGTTCTCTTGGTAGTTTTTACACTACCTTGGTAGGCATCTAAAAGACACCACAAAAGTTGTTCTACCTGCTTTCTGGGCTGAGATGGGGAAACGCTGAATTTTGGAGTCGGCTGGTGACAAAATGTTCCAAACACACCCCCTGCACAACTCCACCGGGGAAGGTGCCAGACAGGAGTTCTCCTGGTAGTTTTTACATTGCTCCGGTAGGCATCAAAAGGACACCACAAAAGTTGTTCTACCTGCTTTCTGGGCTGAGATGGGGAACCGCTGAATTTTGGAGTCGGCCGGTGACAAAATGTTCCAAAAACACCCCATGCACAACTCCACCGGGGAAGGTGCCAGACAGGAGTTCTCTTGGTAGTTTCTACACTACCTTGGTAGGCATTTGAAAGGCACCACAAAAGTTGTTCTACCTGCTTTCTGGGCTGAGATGGGGAACCGCTGAATTTTGGAGTCGGCTGGTGACAAAATGTTCCAAACACATCCCCTGCACAACTCCACCGGGGAAGGTGCCAGACAGGAGTTCTCTTAGTAGTTTTTACACTACCTTGGTAGGGAGCTGAAAGGCACCACAAAAGTTGTTCTACCTGCTTTCTGGGCTGAGATGGGGAATCGCTGAATTTTGGACTCGGCCGGTGACAAAATGTTCCAAACACACCCCCTGCACAACTCCACCGGGGAAGGTGCCAGACAGGAGTTCTCCTGGTAGTTTTTACATTGCTCCGGTAGGCATCTGAAAGACACCACAAAAGTTGTTCTATCTGCTTTCTGGGCTGAGATGGGGAAACGCTGAATTTTGGAGTCGGCCGGTGACAAAATGTTCCAAACACACCCCATGCACAACTCCACCGGGGAAGGTGCCAGGCAGGAGTTCTCCTGGTAGTTTTTACACTACCTTGGTAGGCATTTGAAAGGCACCACAAAAGTTGTTCTACCTGCTTTCTGGGCTGAGATGGGGAAGCGCTGAATTTTCGAGTCGGCTGGTGACAAAATGTTCCAAACACACCCCCTGCACAACTCCACCGGGGAAGGTGCCAGACAGGAGTTCTCTTAGTAGTTTCTACACTACCTTGGTAGGCATTTGAAAGGCACCACAAAAGTTGTTCTACCTGCTTTCTGGGCTGAGATGGGGAAACGCTGAATTTTGGAGTCGGCTGGTGACAAAATGTTCCAAACACACCCCCTGCACAACTCCACCGGGGAAGGTGCCAGACAGGAGTTCTCTTGGTAGTTTTTACACTACCTTGGTAGGCAGCTGAAAGGCACCACAAAAGTTGTTCTACCTGCTTTCTGGGCTGAGATGGGGAACCGCTGAATTTTGGAGTCGGCTGGTGACAAAATGTTCCAAACACACCCCCTGCACAACTCCACCGGGGAAGGTGCCAGACAGGAGTTCTCTTGGCAGTTTTTACACTACCTTGGTAGGCATCTAAAAGACACCACAAAAGTTGTTCTACCTGCTTTCTGGGCGGAGATGGGGAATCGCTGAATTTTGGACTCGGCCGGTGACAAAATGTTCCAAACACACCCCATGCACAACTCCACCGGGGAAGGTGCCAGACAGGAGTTCTCCTGGTAGTTTTTACATTGCTCCGGTAGGCATCTGAAAGACACCACAAAAGTTGTTCTACCTGCTTTCTGGGCTGAGATGGGGAAACGCTGAATTTTGGAGTCGGCTGGTGACAAAATGTTCCAAAGACACCCCATGCACAACTCCACCGGGGAAGGTGCCAGACAAGCGTTCTCTTGATAGTTTTTACACTACCTTGGTAGGCATCTAAAAGACACCACAAAAGTTGTTCTACCTGCTTTCTGGGCTGAGATGGGGAACCGCTGAATTTTGGACTCGGCTGGTGACAAAATGTTCCAAACACACCCCCTGCACAACTCCACCGGGGAAGGTGCCAGACAAGAGTTCTCTTGATAGTTTTTACACTACCTTGGTAGGCATCTAAAAGACACCACAAAAGATGTTCTACCTGCTTTCTGGGCTGAGATGGGGAACCGCTGAATTTTGGACTCGGCTGGTGACAAAATGTTCCAAACACACCCCCTGCACAACTCCACCGGGGAAGGTGCCAGACAGGAGTTCTCTTGGTAGATTTTACACTGCCTTGGCAGGGAGCTGAAAGGCACCACAAAAGTTGTTCTACCTGCTTTCTGGGCTGAGATGGGGAATCGCTGAATTTTGGACTCGGCCGGTGACAAAATGTTCCAAACACACCCCCTGCACAACTCCACCGGGGAAGGTGCCAGACAGGAGTTCTCCTGGTAGTTTTTACATTGCTCCGGTAGGCATCTGAAAGACACCACAAAAGTTGTTCTACCTGCTTTCTGGGCTGAGATGGGGAACCGCTGAATTTTGGAGTCGGCCGGTGACAAAATGTTCCAAACACACCCCATGCACAACTCCACCGGGGAAGGTGCCAGACAAGCGTTCTCTTGATAGTTTTTACACTACCTTGGTAGGCATTTAAAAGACACCACAAAAGTTGTTCTTCCTGCTTTCTGGGCTGAGATGGGGAATCGCTGAATTTTCGAGTCGGCTGGTGAAAAAATGTTCCAAAGACACCCCATGCACAACTCCACCGGGGAAGGTGCCAGACAGGAGTTCTCTTAGTAGTTTTTACACTACCTTGGTAGGCATTTGAAAGGCACCACAAAAGTTGTTCTACCTGCTTTCTGGGCTGAGATGGGGAAACGCTGAATTTTGGAGTCGGCTGGTGACAAAATGTTCCAAACACACCCCATGCACAACTCCACCGGGGAAGGTGCCAGACAGGAGTTCTCTTCGTAGTTTTTACACTACCCCGGTAGGCAGCTGAAAGGCACCACAATAGTTGTTCTTCCTGCTTTCTGGGCTGAGATGGGGAACCGCTGAATTTTGGAGTCGGCTGGTGACAAAATGTTCCAAACACACCCCCTGCACAACTCCACCGGGGAAGGTGCCAG
Organism: Falco cherrug; assembly: GCF_023634085.1. Taxonomy (NCBI): domain Eukaryota; kingdom Metazoa; phylum Chordata; class Aves; order Falconiformes; family Falconidae; genus Falco; species Falco cherrug. The sequence goes on along the minus strand of NW_026599497.1, from coordinate 605,526 downwards.
ACAGGAGTTCTCTTGGTAGATTTTACACTACCTTGGTAGGGAGCTGAAAGGCACCACAAAAGTTGTTCTACCTGCTTTCTGGGCTGAGATGGGGAACCGCTGAATTTTGGAGTCGGCTGGTGACAAAATGTTCCAAAAACACCCCATGCACAACTCCACCGGGGAAGGTGCCAGACAGGAGTTCTCCTGGTAGTTTTTACACTACCTTGGTAGGCATCTAAAAGACACCACAAAAGTTGTTCTACCTGCTTTCTGGGCTGAGATGGGGAACCGCTGAATTTTGGAGTCGGCCGGTGACAAAATGTTCCAAACACACCCCATGCACAACTCCACCGGGGAAGGTGCCAGACAGGAGTTCTCTTAGTAGTTTTTACACTACCTTGGTAGGCATCTGAAAGACACCACAAAAGTTGTTCTACCTGCTTTCTGGGCTGAGATGGGGAAACGCTGAATTTTGGACTCGGCCGGTGACAAAATGTTCAAAACACACCCCCTGCACAACTCCACCACGGAAGGTGCCAGACAGGAGTTCTCCTGGTAGTTTTTACACTACCTTGGTAGGCATTTGAAAGACACCACAAAAGTTGTTCTACCTGCTTTCTGGGCTGAGATGGGGAACCGCTGAATTTTGGACTCGGCCGGTGACAAAATGTTCCAAACACACCCCATGCACAACTCCACCGGGGAAGGTGCCAGGAACGAATTCTTTTGGTAGTTTTTACACTACCTTGGTAGGCAGCTGAAAGGCACAAGAAAAGTTGTTGTACCTGCTTTGTGGGCTGAGATGGGGAACCGCTGAATTTTGGAGTCGGCCGGTGACAAAATGTTCCAAACACACCCCATGCACAACTCCACCGGGGAAGGTGCCAGACAGGAGTTCTCCTGGTAGTTTTTACACTACCTTGGTAGGCATCTGAAAGACACCACAAAAGTTGTTGTACCTGCTTTCTGGGCTGAGATGGGGAACCGCTGAATTTTGGAGTCGGCCGGTGACAAAATGTTCCAAACACACCCCATGCACAACTCCACCGGGGAAGGTGCCAGACAAGCGTTCTCTTGATAGTTTTTACACTACCTTGGTAGGCATCTAAAAGACACCACAAAAGATGTTCTACCTGCTTTCTGGGCTGAGATGGGGAACCGCTGAATTTTGGAGTCGGCTGGTGACAAAATGTTCCAAACACACCCCATGCACAACTCCACCGGGGAAGGTGCCAGACAGGAGTTCTCTTGGTAGATTTTACACTACCTTGGTAGGGAGCTGAAAGGCACCACAAAAGTTGTTCTACCTGCTTTCTGGGCTGAGATGGGGAATCGCTGAATTTTGGACTCGGCCGGTGACAAAATGTTCCAAACACACCCCCTGCACAACTCCACCGGGGAAGGTGCCAGACAGGAGTTCTCCTGGTAGTTTTTACATTGCTCCGGTAGGCATCTGAAAGACACCACAAAAGTTGTTCTATCTGCTTTCTGGGCTGAGATGGGGAACCGCTGAATTTTGGACTCGGCCGGTGACAAAATGTTCCAAACACACCCCCTGCACAACTCCACCGGGGAAGGTGCCAGGCAGGAGTTCTCCTGGTAGTTTTTACACTACCTTGGTAGGCATTTGAAAGACACCACAAAAGTTGTTCTACCTGCTTTCTGGGCTGAGATGGGGAAACGCTGAATTTTGGAGTCGGCTGGTGACAAAATGTTCCAAACACACCCCATGCACAACTCCACCGGGGAAGGTGCCAGACAGGAGTTCTCCAGGTAGTTTTTACATTGCTCCGGTAGGCATCTGAAAGACACCACAAAAGTTGTTCTACCTGCTTTCTGGGCTGAGATGGGGAACCGCTGAATTTTGGAGTCGGCTGGTGACAAAATGTTCCAAACACACCCCATGCACAACTCCACCGGGGAAGGTGCCAGACAGGAGTTCTCTTAGTAGTTTTTACACTACCTTGGTAGGCAGCTGAAAGGCACCACAAAAGTTGTTCTACCTGCTTTCTGGGCTGAGATGGGGAACCGCTGAATTTTGGAGTCGGCTGGTGACAAAATGTTCCAAAGACACCCCATGCACAACTCCACCGGGGAAGGTGCCAGACAGGAGTTCTCTTGGTAGTTTTTACACTACCTTGGTAGGCATCTAAAAGACACCACAAAAGTTGTTCTACCTGCTTTCTGGGCTGAGATGGGGAATCGCTGAATTTTGGAGTCGGCTGGTGACAAAATGTTCCAAACACACCCCATGCACAACTCCACCACGGAAGGTGCCAGACAGGAGTTCTCCTGGTAGTTTTTACATTGCTCCGGTAGGCATCTGAAAGACACCACAAAAGTTGTTCTACCTGCTTTCTGGGCTGAGATGGGGAACCGCTGAATTTTGGACTCGGCTGGTGACAAAATGTTCCAAACACACCCCCTGCACAACTCCACCGGGGAAGGTGCCAGACAGGAGTTCTCCTGGTAGTTTTTACATTGCTCCGGTAGGCATCTGAAAGACACCACAAAAGTTGTTCTACCTGCTTTCTGGGCTGAGATGGGGAACCGCTGAATTTTGGAGTCGGCCGGTGACAAAATGTTCCAAACACACCCCATGCACAACTCCACCGGGGAAGGTGCCAGGAACGAATTCTTTTGGTAGTTTTTACACTACCTTGGTAGGCAGCTGAAAGGCACAAGAAAAGTTGTTGTACCTGCTTTGTGGGCTGAGATGGGGAACCGCTGAATTTTGGAGTCGGCCGGTGACAAAATGTTCCAAACACACCCCATGCACAACTCCACCGGGGAAGGTGCCAGACAGGAGTTCTCTTGGTAGTTTTTACACTACCTTGGTAGGCAGCTGAAAGGCACCACAAAAGTTGTTCTACCTGCTTTCTGGGCTGAGATGGGGAAACGCTGAATTTTGGAGTCGGCTGGTGACAAAATGTTCCAAACACACCCCATGCACAACTCCACCGGGGAAGGTGCCAGACAGGAGTTCTCCTGGTAGTTTTTACACTACCTTGGTAGGCATCTGAAAGACACCACAAAAGTTGTTGTACCTGCTTTCTGGGCTGAGATGGGGAACCGCTGAATTTTGGAGTCGGCCGGTGACAAAATGTTCCAAACACACCCCATGCACAACTCCACCGGGGAAGGTGCCAGACAAGCGTTCTCTTGATAGTTTTTACACTACCTTGGTAGGCATCTAAAAGACACCACAAAAGATGTTCTACCTGCTTTCTGGGCTGAGATGGGGAACCGCTGAATTTTGGACTCGGCTGGTGACAAAATGTTCCAAACACACCCCCTGCACAACTCCACCGGGGAAGGTGCCAGACAGGAGTTCTCTTGGTAGATTTTACACTACCTTGGTAGGCATCAGAAAGGCACCACAAAAGTTGTTCTACCTGCTTTCTGGGCTGAGATGGGGAATCGCTTAATTTTGGAGTCGGCCGGTGACAAAATGTTCCAAACACACCCCCTGCACAACTCCACCGGGGCAGGTGCCAGACAGGAGTTCTCCTGGTAGTTTTTACATTGCTCCGGTAGGCATCTGAAAGACACTACAAAAGTTGTTCTATCTGCTTTCTGGGCTGAGATGGGGAACCGCTGAATTTTGGAGTCGGCCGGTGACAAAATGTTCCAAACACACCCCATGCACAACTCCACCGGGGAAGCTGCCAGACAGGAGTTCTCCTGGTAGTTTTTACACTACCTTGGTAGGCATTTGAAAGACACCACAAAAGTTGTTCTACCTGCTTTCTGGGCTGAGATGGGGAATCGCTGAATTTTCGAGTCGGCTGGTGAAAAAATGTTCCAAACACACCCCCTGCACAACTCCACCGGGGAAGGTGCCAGACAAGCGTTCTCTTGGTAGTTTCTACACTACCTTGGTAGGCATTTGAAAGGCACCACAAAAGTTGTTCTACCTGCTTTCTGGGCTGAGATGGGGAAACGCTGAATTTTGGAGTCGGCTGGTGACCAAATGTTCCAAACACACCCCCTGCACAACTCCACCGGGGAAGGTGCCAGACAGGAGTTCTCTTGGTAGTTTCTACACTACCTTGGTAGGCAGCTGAAAGGCACCACAAAAGTTGTTCTACCTGCTTTCTGGGCTGAGATGGGGAACCGCTGAATTTTGGACTCGGCTGGTGACAAAATGTTCCAAACACACCCCCTGCACAACTCCACCGGGGAAGGTGCCAGACAGGAGTTCTCTTGATAGTTTTTACACTACCTTGGTAGGCATCTAAAAGACACCACAAAAGTTGTTCTACCTGCTTTCTGGTCTGAGATGGGGAAACGCTGAATTTTGGAGTCGGCTGGTGACAAAATGTTCCAAACACACCCCCTGCACAACTCCACCGGGGAAGGTGCCAGACAGGAGTTCTCTTGGTAGATTTTACACTACCTTGGTAGGCAGCTGAAAGGCACCACAAAAGTTGTTCTACCTGCTTTCTGGGCTGAGATGGGGAATCGCTGAATTTTGGACTCGGCCGGTGACAAAATGTTCCAAACACACCCCCTGCACAACTCCACCGGGGAAGGTGCCAGACAGGAGTTCTCCTGGTAGTTTTTACATTGCTCCGGTAGGCATCTGAAAGACACCACAAAAGTTGTTCTATCTGCTTTCTGGGCTGAGATGGGGAACCGCTGAATTTTGGAGTCGGCCGGTGACAAAATGTTCCAAACACACCCCATGCACAACTCCACCGGGGAAGGTGCCAGACAGGAGTTCTCCTGGTAGTTTTTACACTACCTTGGTAGGCATTTGAAAGACACCACAAAAGTTGTTCTACCTGCTTTCTGGGCTGAGATGGGGAACCGCTGAATTTTCGAGTCGGCTGGTGAAAAAATGTTCCAAACACACCCCCTGCACAACTCCACCGGGGAAGGTGCCAGACAAGCGTTCTCTTGGTAGTTTCTACACTACCTTGGTAGGCATTTAAAAGACACCACAAAAGTTGTTCTACCTGCTTTCTGGGCTGAGATGGGCAAACGCTGAATTTTGGAGTCGGCTGGTGACAAAATGTTCCAAACACACCCCCTGCACAACTCCACCGGGGAAGGTGCCAGACAGGAGTTCTCTTGGTAGTTTCTACACTACCTTGGTAGGCAGCTGAAAGACACCACAAAAGTTGTTCTACCTGCTTTCTGGGCTGAGATGGGGAACCGTTGAATTTTGGAGTCGGCTGGTGACAAAATGTTCCAAAGACACCCCCTGCACAACTCCACCGGGGAAGGTGCCAGACAGGAGTTCTCTTAGTAGTTTTTACACTACCTTGGTAGGCATCTAAAAGACACCACAAAAGTTGTTCTACCTGCTTTCTGGGCGGAGATGGGGAATCGCTGAATTTTGGACTCGGCCGGTGACAAAATGTTCCAAACACACCCCCTGCACAACTCCACCGGGGAAGGTGCCAGACAGGAGTTCTCCTGGTAGTTTTTACATTGCTCCGGTAGGCATCTGAAAGACACCACAAAAGTTGTTCTACCTGCTTTCTGGGCTGAGATGGGGAACCGCTGAATTTTGGAGTCGGCCGGTGACAAAATGTT